>NC_143066.1:43670000-43850000 GCF_052426305.1 Pelodiscus sinensis
TGGCTGCCACTCATGTGTTTCTCTCTTGTTGCTCTCTCGTATTGGCCAATACGTTCTGTCTGTCTGTTCCTGTCTGTGTCTTTGTCCTTGCTCTGCTTTTGCGGTGTCTTTGTACAGCACACTTGCAGGCATTCCAGGTGAGCATCTCCAAGGGTTAAGGGCTCAGGAGCCAATGGGAATTCTGCAGGTACGCCAGTCGCGCAAGGGAGAGCGGTGGTGCGTCATGGCTGACTGACTCAGTGTTCTTGTAGAGGACCCGATACATAGGCGAGGGCGGGGGGGGAAGGGCTAAAGGATAGAATTTCCACAGCCACAGACCTTAGTGAGTGAGAGGTCTCTTCAGTCACGCCGCTCTCGGGTCTCACTGCAGGGAGGGATTCTGGCGCCGCTCTCGGGTGGTGCAGGTTGGGGGTGTCTCTAGCGCCGCTCTCGGGTCTCGCTGCTGGGGGGGAGGGGTCTCTGGCGCCGCTTCGGGTGATGCTGCTGGGCGGGGTCTCTAGCGTCGCTCTCCAGTCGCGCTGCTGGGGGGGGGGGTCTCTGGTGCCGCTCTCCGATCTCCTATCTGGGGGGGGTCTCTGGCGCCGCTCTCGGGTGATGCTGTTGGGGGGGGGGAGATCTCTGTCGCCGTTCTCCGGTGATGCTGCTGGGGAGGTCTCTGGCTTCGCTCTCGGGTCACGCTGCTGGGGGGGGGGGGTCTCTGGTGCTGCTCTTGGGTCTTGCTGCCGGGGGGGTTCTTTCGCGCTGCTCTCGGGTTTTGCTGCTGGGGGGTCTCTTGCTTCGCTCTCGGGTCATGCTGCTGGGGGGTCTCTGGCGCTGCTCTCGGGTTGTTCTGATGGAGGGTGTCTCTGGCGCCTCTCTCTGGTGATGCTGCCGAGGGGGGTCTCCGGCGCCGCTCTCGGGTTTCGCTGCTCGGGGGAGGTCTCTAGCGCCGCTCTCCGGTCGCGCTGCTGGGGGGGGGGCTTTGCAAGCGGGGCCGGGTACTAAAGGCACCAAGCAGCTGGCGGAATCACGGAGAACAAGGGTCGTGGGGTCGGGGGTTGGTTGAGACCCTTTGGACCAGAGGCAGGGGGTCCAGGCTGCCAAATGTGTCGCGGAGAACCTCCATCTATCAGACGCGGCTTCCTCTCCGCGCTTGCAGAACTGAGCAGCTAAAAGTGTTAGAAGCCAAATCAGAGCGGCTCGTGTGTGTGTCAGAAACGGCTACGGGGAGCCAATTGCGACGGCAGCTGTTTGTGACGTCACACCGGCCCCGGGACTGCGGCGTCATCGAGTAGCCGCTGAGAATTCAGGAGTCCATCGGCTGCTCTGTGAACCGACATGGGCCGGCCTCAGCCCCACCAGCTCTGCTTTCCCTGGCTCTCCCCTCCGTGCCTCAGTTTCCTCCTCTGCAATCACCTCGCTCCCCAGTGGGGCCCAGGCTGCGCTTCAGCCCGGCCGGCCACTCCCGCCCGTCACCCGCAGGACCAGCCGCGGCCCCGCCCCCTAAACTGCGCCGTGGCCGGTGCTCCTGCCCAGCTCCAACCAGTCAATCTTAACGGACTGCTCTGTCAGCAAATGGGCTGTGATTAAAGGGCGCGTCCTTTATCTGAGGCGACCAATAAGCTGACCCGGGAATGATCTTAACGGACTGCTCTGTCCGCGAATGGGGTGTGACTAAGGGGCGCATCCTGACACTGCTGTCGGCCAAAAGGCTGTCTCTGGTGGATCTTAACGGACTGCTCTGTCCGCCAATGGAGCGTGACTCAGGGGCGTGTCCTAATGCAAATGTTGTACCAATAAAAGCAAGCAGGATCTTATGAGGGGGATAAGGCAAAAAGCCACATTTATTGTAAAGATAAAGAATAAAGAAAAGATAGAAGCAAACAACGTTGTTTAGCTACTTAGTCCTATCACTGCTTAACCCTTATACACTTATATAGATAAATATTCAGTCAATCATTCATCCATTCATTCAAGTTCTGTGTATTTGTTATAGTTCCCAGCCTGGAAGTTGCTTGTGACCGAATACTGGCCAGGTATTCTGTACACAAGTGATGGGAGTGGGGAGCGAAGTCCTGATCAGATGCGCATCTCAAGCTCCTGATGGGCTGGCAGCAGAACCTTGGACTCTGACTCCATAGTCTTTTAGTCCAGTTCTTATAGGAATTTCTTCCTATGCCAGTCTATGGGAATTGCTGCATCATGCTGATGTCCAGGGTGGCTGCCAGGTGCTCCTCAGTGATCTCATCGGGTGGATCTCCAGTACTTGGTTTTCTCCACTTGACACCTTTTGGTTGCACTGGCACCTGATGCCTTCTTCAGCCCTTTGTTGCTGCATTCTCAGGCTCGCACCTCTCAGAACCATTCATTCATCGTCCAAGCACTCTCTCTCTTACGTACATTCCCTAATTAATGTTTCCCATACAGTATTTTGCATAATAATACAAGAGTTGTAGTTACAAAAAGTTACAAAAGTTTCTGGGTGGCATTTCTTAAAACATTCTCTCTCTGAGTGCTGAGTTAGTTACTGTTATAGTTACAATGCTTCACTTTGCGATTAGGGTTAAGTGCTTCACAATGCTTTGAAGAGAACGGTTGTCAATTGTGTAACAGTAAGTTTGAGCGTGCCTTGGCACACAGAGAGGGGAGCTGTTTCTGGCTACATAGTAGTATATTTTTAACAGTTTGAAGTTACATGACCTAATATTACATTCCTAACAAATTATATTCTAGAGGGGCAAAAATGTTTAGATTTATAATTAAACAATCCTAACAAATAATAATAATAATAATAATAAATCTAAACACTTATCAAGCTTGATAACACTAAATCTAAACACTTTCACAAGAATAAATTTAACCCTTCTATGCTTCTTCTACTTAACAAACTTCTCCTCCTTAGACTTTTAGTTGTGGGGAACAAATTCTGGGGAGTCACTTCCACTTGGGGGAATCATGTTTAATACTTGACTATGTTATCCCTACACTAAGGCTGGCCGAGAGACTGTCCCAGACTGATCATAACAGACTGTTCTGTCCGCGAACGGGCTGAGAGTAAAGGGCGTGTTCGAAATCTGTGGCGCCCAATCTGAGGCTGTCCGAGGTGAATCTTAACGGACTGCTCCGTGCGCCAATGGGCGGTGACTAAAGGCGTGTTTTGGGGCTGCTGGCGGCCAATAGGTTGTCCGGGGTGGATTATAACAGACTCTTCTGTCCGCGAATGGGCTGTGACTAAGGGGCGTGTTCTGAATCAGAGGTACCCAATAGGCTGACCCGGCTGCATCTTAACGGACAGCTCTGTCTGCGAATGCGGTGTGACTAGGGGGAACGACCTGCCTCTGCTCTGGACCAATAGGCTGTCCGGGGTGGATCTTAATCGACTGCTCTGTCCTCGAATTGTCTGTGATTTAGGGGTGTTTCCTGGCTGTGTGCCAGCCAATGGGCTTTCGGAAGACAGCCTTGGCGGAGGATAGTGTCGCCCAATGGGCTGTCAGCAAAGGGTATCCAGCCTCTGTTTCGGCCAATAGGCTGTCGCAGGGGGGCGTTGTCTGACTGGGCGGCCGGCGCCGCCATGACAGGAAGGTCCGAGGAGCGCGAGCGAATCCTGGGTCCGAGTGCGAAGCAGCCCCGCACCCAGCCCGTCCCTTGTTGGTGTCTGGCCCGGGGGAGGAGGGGGCGCGAGAGAAGGTGGGGGAGCGGGCTGGGGGAGGGGTGTCTGCCCGGGGGAGGAGGGGGTGTGAGAGCAGACTGCATGGGGCGGAGAGGAGTTTGGTGCGGGGGCGGGGAGGAGTTTGGTGGTGGGGGGATCAGACTGCACGGGGCGGGGAGGAGTTTGGTGGGGAGGATCAGACTGCACGGGGCGGAGAGGAGTTTGGTGCGGGGGCGGGGAGGAGTTTGGTGGTGGGGGGATCAGACTGCACGGGGCGGGGAGGAGTTTGGTGGGGAGGATCAGACTGCACGGGGCGGGGAGGAGTTTGGTGGGGAGGATCAGACTGCACGGGGCGGGGAGGAGTTTGATGGTGGGGAGGATCAGACTGCATGGGGCGGAGAGGAGTTTGGTGGTGGTGGGGGATCAGACTGCACGGGGCGGAGAGGAGTTTGGTGGTGGGGGGAGCAGACTGCACGGGGCGGAGAGGAGTTTGGTGGTGGGGGGGATCAGACTGCACGGGGCGGGGAGGAGTTTGGTGGGGGGGAGCAGACTGCACGGGGCGGGGAGGAGTTTGATGGTGGGGAGGATCAGACTGCACGGGGGGGGGGATCAGACTGCACGGGGCGGAGAGGAGTTTGGTGGTGGGGGGATCAGACTGCACGGGGCGGGGAGGAGTTTGGTGGGGGGGAGCAGACTGCACGGGGCGGGGAGGAGTTTGATGGTGGGGAGGATCAGACTGCATGGGGCGGAGAGAAGTTTGGTGGTGGTGGGCGATCAGACTGCACGGGGCGGGGAGGAGTTTGGTGGTGGTGGGGGATCAGACTGCACGGGGCGGGGAGGAGTTTGGTGGTGGTGGGGGATCAGACTGCACGGGGCGGAGAGGAGTTTGGTGGTGGGGGGAGCAGACTGCACGGGGCGGAGAGGAGTTTGGTGGTGGGGGGGATCAGACTGCACGGGGCGGGGAGGAGTTTGGTGAGGGGGGGAGCAGACTGCATGGGGCGGAGAGGAGTTTGGGGGGAAGGGGTTGCTGTGGGGTCTCCTCTCCCGAGTGGGGGCGTGACATCAGCGGCGGACGCTGCCGTCGCTGAGGCAGGAGCCCCGCCCAGCAATGGGGCGGGGCGGGATGAGGGGGAGTAGGGAACGTAGCCGCCGTGGCTTGTGGGAAACTGAGTGCCCCTGTCCGCAGCTCCCATCGGCCATTGCAGGGCCAGGGCAGGCCAGGCGCTGTTCGGTTGGGCGGATGCAGCGGAAGTGACATCACAACGCGGCCATTGACCAGGGAGCGACGCGGTTGGTCCCGCGCGCGTGTTACTCCAAGTGTCAGCGTCGCATCCTGGGACTTGTAGTTCTCATAGTGCGGCCTCCCGGGGCAGGTCGCAGCGCGCCCCGCCCCTATCATAGCCCCGCCCAGCGTGTTCCAGCTTCTCTCCGCCCCCAACTGCATCTCAGGACGTTCCCGCAGCGCTACTCAGGCCCTGCTCACGTCTGCCCGCGCCCTCTGCACGGCCCCCCCCCGCCCGAACTGCACCCCCTTCTCCACCTCAGTGCATTCCCCACCCCCAGTCCATTCTGCACCCCCTTCCCCACCCCCAGTCCATTCTGCACCCTCTGCCCAATCTGCACCCCCTTCCCGACCCCCAGTCCATTCTGCACCCCCTTCCCCACCCCCAGTCCATTCTGCACCCCCTGCCCAATCTGCACCCCCTTCCCGACCCCCTGCCCAATCTCCACCCCCTTCCCCACCCCAGTCCATTCTGCACCCCCTGCCCAATCTGCACCCCCTTCCCAACCCCCAGTCCATTCTGCACCCCCTGCCCAATCTGCACCCCCTTCCCCACCCCCAGTCCATTCTGCACCCCCTGCCCAATCTGCACCCCCTTCCCCACCCCCAGTCCATTCTGCACCCTCTGCCCAATCTGCAATCCTCTTCCCCGACCCCGCAGTCCATTCTGCACCCCCTGCCCAATCTGCAACCCTCTTCCCCCACCCCCCAGTCCATTCTGCACCCCCTGCCCAATCTGCAACCCTCTTCCCCCACCCCCAGTCCATTCTGCACCCCCTGCCCAATCTGCAACCCTTTTCCCCCACCCCCCAGTCCATTCTGCACCCCCTGCCCAATCTGCAACCCTCTTCCCCCACCCCCCAGTCCATTCTGCACCCCTCTTCCCCCACCCCCCAGTCCATTCTGCACCCCCTGCCCCATCTGCACTCCTTTCCCCACCCCCAGTCCATTCTGCACCCCCTGCCCAATCTGCAACACTCTTCCCCCACCCCCAGTCCATTCTGCACCCCCTGCCCAATCTGCAATCCTCTTCCCCCACCCCGCAGTCCATTCTGCACCCCCTGCCCAATCTGCACCCCTTTCCGCACCCCCCAGTCCATTCTGCACCCCCTGCCCAATCTGCAACCCTCTTCCCCACCCCCCAGTCCATTCTGCACCCCCTGCCCAATCTGCAACACTCTTCCCCCACCCCCAGTCCATTCTGCACCCCCTGCCCAATCTGCAATCCTCTTCCCCCACCCCGCAGTCCATTCTGCACCCCCTGCCCAAGCTGCACCCCTTTCCGCACCCCCCAGTCCATTCTGCACCCCCTGCCCAATCTGCAACCCTCTTCCCCCGCCCCGCAGTCCATTCTGCACCCCCTGCCCAATCTGCAACCCTCTTTCCCCACCCCCCAGTCCATTCTGCACCCCCTGCCCAATCTGCAACCCTCTTCCCCCACCAAGTGTATTCAACCCCTCCCCTGCCACCCAAACTGCCTCTCATGTGTTTGTCTCTTGTTGCTCTCTCGTATTGGCCAATACGTTCTGTCTGTTTCTGTCTGTGTCTTTGTCCTTGCTCTGCTTCTGCCATGTCCTTGTACAGGACACATACAGGCATTCCAGGTGAGCATCTCCACGGGTTAAGGGCCCAGGAGCTAAGGGGAATTGTGCAGGTACGCCAGTCGCGCAAGGGAGAGCACGGGAGACCAGTGGTGCGTCATGGCAGACTGATTCAGTATTGTTGTAATGGACGCGATACAGAGGGGGGGGGGGGGGGGGTCGAAAGCAGTGGTCTCCAACCTTTTTACACCCAAGATCACTTTTAAATGACAGACCAAGCCAAGATTTACTTCCCTGCCCCTTCCTTGAAGCCCCGCTCTCTCTATTCTCCTCCTCTCCATCACTTGCTGTCCCCAATCCTTATACTGCTACTTTTCTTTAAAAAAACCAATTCTTCTGTAGAATGAGGTTTTTCCAACATTTGGCCTGTCTAGACTGGACCAAATGTCAGAAAAAAAACCCTTGTTTTGGAAGCCACCTTATTCCTTGGGGAAAGAGGAATATAGGGCTGACCGAAAGAGCCTGATTGCTCTTCCATTAAAAAAGCGGAAGAACAAACGCAACCCTGGATGCAGAAGAGTTTTTCTGAGATATCTCCAGAATCCTGAAAAACTCCTGCAGTCTAGCCGGACCCCCGCTGGGTTGAGACAGGATGTGTAGTCTCTGCGGTGGGAATGAGGGATTTGGGTGTGGGAAGGGGTAAGAGGTGCAAGCTCTGGGAGGAAATCTGGATGGAGGAGGAGGTGGAGAAGGGGACACTGGCTCGGGGAGGGGGCTCCAGGCTGGGCGGTGTTGGGATACTAAGCAAGTCACAGGCTTGTGGATGTGAGAATGCAGGAATTTGGGTTGGGGTATGTGAAGGGCTCAGGGCAGGGGGTTCCAGTGTTTGATAGGCTCAGATCTAGGGTCTGGGGAAGGGGGAGTGCAGGAGTGGTTGTGGCCAGATGGGGGCTTGGCTCCAATTGGGGGTTTGTTGGCCAAGCTCCATTTTTAAATAAAATACTATGTTAAGCACAAAAAGTTTCTGCATTGTCTTTATTTATGAGAATGGCAGGGAACCTGCCTTGAGTCAGGGGTCACTGACGCATAGAAAAGTCCTTTGGGAGCAGGGGACACAATACTGGGGACGGGTGCTAGTGGGTTCTGGGACAGGGAACAGGGTGCCAGTGGGGGCAGGGGAGAGGGGGCAGGGTGCCAGGACAGGTTTCTGCAGCAGGGGACAGGGTGCTGGGGGGGGTGGGGGGGGGACAGGTTTCTGTAGTGGGGAAGGCAGGGGGACAGGTTTCTGCAGTAGGAGACAGGGTGCCAGAGGGAACCGGTTCCTGCGGGGGGGGGGGGGGGGGGCAGCGTGCCGTGGGACAAGTTCCTGCAGAGTGGGGAAGGCTTATACAGCGGGGTGGGGGGGGACAAGGGAGAGGGAACGGGGCCAGGAGGGCGGGGGACAGGTTTGGGGCAGAGGAGAGGAAACAAGGTTGGGGAGGGAAGCCTCTGACCCGCGCTCCCTCCGGACTGACCCCAGGGCAGCCAGGCTGGAGTGAAGAGAAGCGGCTGCCCGGAGAGCTGGTCATGGCGCTCAGCCAGGGTGCACCAAGCTCCACGTGGGCAGGCGCAGAGGAGAAGCCGCCGATCAGCTGGAGCGCGGGGCAGCGTCTTTCTGCTGAAAGTCACAGTCAGCTGGCTCGGGTGTTTCAGCCCTCCAGACCTCCCAGCTCCCACCATTCCTTGCAGCTACACACCTGTGTTGTTGCTCGGTGAGTAGCTGCTCCTCAAATGAGGAAATCTAATGTAAATGTACTGCGCACGCACGCAGTTCAGAGAGGGCTGAAGAGCTACTCTTAGAGCCTCAACATCTACCGGTAGATCGTGATCTATTGGTTGGTGACCATGGGGCTAAAGGCTAGAATTCCCGCAGCCACAGACCTTAGTGAGTGAGAGCCCACGCTGCGCTTTTTCTGCCGCCCTTGCAGAGGAATCAGTGCGGGGCCGTGGGCGGAGAAGAAACCGCCCGAGATGGACTTGAGCTGCCTGGACGTGATTCTCGGGACCCGTGAAGGGTCCTCAGTGTTCGGCCTTGGCATGGCTCTGTGTGAGTAAGAGATGCGTGCTTTCAAATCTTCAAGCGTCCTGGCAGTAGGTTTCTTCTGAGGCAGAGAGCTTCCTGCTGGGGCACGGAGCCTGGTGGCTTGGGGACTGGTGAAGGGGCAGTAGGCGGTTCAACAGAGCGTGGATAGAGATTCAAGGCCTCCTCTCTCTCCCCGTTCCTGTAGTGGCAGCGGCAGGGGGTGGCCGATGGTGGGAGGCTGCGGTGCGATGGTGGGAGGAGAAGCGATGCCGCGTCCTTGCGGACTCAAACGCTAAGTTGTTTGTTTGTTTTTTCCCCTCTGCTGTGTTCGGTAGCGAGCGATAAGAAGTCACCCCTCCCGGTGTCCTCCCGTCTGGGGATGGAACGGAACCGAGAACAGCGAGCTCGGGAGTTTGGTCGAAGCGAGGCGAGAACCGTCCGGCTGGGATCGGAGCAGCCATCGCTGACAGGGAGATAAGTGTCGGGTCTGGAAATCTCTCGGCTTACGGCCCACTCGGGTCTAGGAAGTGAAGTCACGTTTGCTTAGACAGCGAGTCCGAGCGGAGGTTCCCGAGGTGCTTCCTTGGTAGCTCCTGTTTGTCAGGGGTGCTGGTTTCTCTGGAACACGGTGTCCTTCTCAGCAGACGCTGGGCTCGAGGAGGAAGAACCAAGGTGGTAAGGTTTCTGACTGCCTCTTATGTGTTTCTCTCTTGTTGCTGTCTCGTATTGGCCAATACGTTCTGTCTGTCTGTTTCTGTCTGTGTCTTTGTCCTTGCTCTGCTTCTGCCGTGTCCTTGTACAGCACACTTGCAGGCATTCCAGGTGAGCATCTCCAAGGGTTAAGGGCTCAGGAGCCAACGGGAATTCTGCAGGTATGCCAGTCGCGCAAGGGAGAGCGGTGGTGCGTCATGGCTGACTGACTCAGTGTTCTTGTAGAGGGCCCGATACATAGGCGAGAGGGGGGAAAAGGGCTAAAGGATAGAATTCCACAGCCACAGACCTTAGTGAGTGAGAGCTAACGCTGGGCTTTTTGGCAGCCCTTGCAGAGGAATCAGTGCGTGGCCATGGGCGGAGAAGAAATCGTCCGAGATGGACTTGAGCTGCCTGGACGTGATTCTCGGAACACGTGAAGGGTCCTCAGCGTTTGGCCTTCCCATGGCTCTGTGTGAGTAACACGTGCGTGCTTTGAAATCTTCAAGCGTCCTGGCAGTATGTTTCTTCTGAGGCAGAGAGCTTCCTGCTGGGGCACGGAGCCTGGTGTCATGGGGACTGGTGAAGGGGCTGTAGGCGGTTCAGGAGAGCGTGGATAGAGATTCAAGGCCTCCTTTCACTCCCCGTTCCTGGAGTGGCAACGGGAGGTGGTGGCCGATGGTGGAAGGCTGCGGTGCGATGGTGGAAGGAGAAGCGATGCCGCGTCCTTGCGGACTCAAACGCTGGGTTGTTTGTTTGTTTTTTTCCCCTCTGCTGTGTTCGGTAGCGAGCGATAAGAAGTCAACCCTCCCGGTGTCCTCCCGTCTGGGGATGGAACGGAAACGAGAACAGCGAGCCCGGGAGCTTGGTCGAAGCGAGGCGAGAACCGTCCGGCTGGGAGCGGAGCAGCCATCGCTGACACGGAGATAAGTGTCGGGTCTGGAAATCTCTCGGCTTACGGCCCACTCGGGTCTAGGAAGGGAAGTCACGTTTGCTTAGACAGCGAGTCCGAGCGGAGGTTCCCGAGGTGCTTCCTTGGTAGTGGGAGAAACAGGGCTCCCGTTTGTCAGGGGTGCTGGTTTCTTTGGAACACGGTGTCCTTCTCAGCAGATGCTTGGCTCCAGGAGGAAGACGCAAGGTGGTAAGGTTTCTGGCTGCCACTCATGTGTTTCTCTCTTGTTGCTCTCTCGTATTGGCCAATACGTTGTCTGTCTGTCTGTTCCTGTCTGTGTCTTTGTCCTTGCTCTGCTTTTGCGGTGTCTTTGTACAGCACACTTGCAGGCATTCCAGGTGAGCATCTCCAAGGGTTAAGGCCTCAGGAGCCAATGGGAATTCTGCAGGTACGCCAGTCGCGCAAGGGAGAGCGGTGGTGCGTCATGGCTGACTGACTCAGTGTTCTTGTAGAGGACCCGATACATAGGCGAGGGCGGGGGAAGGGCTAAAGGATAGAATTTCCACAGCCACAGACCTTAGTGAGTGAGAGGTCTCTTCAGTCACGCCGCTCTCGGGTCTCACTGCAGGGAGGGATTCTGGCGCCGCTTTCGGGTGGTGCAGGTTGGGGGTGTCTCTAGCGCCGCTCTCGGGTCTCGCTGCTGGGGGAGGGGTCTCTGGCGCCGCTTTCGGGTGATGCTGCTGGGCGGGGTCTCTAGCGTCGCTCTCCAGTCGCGCTGCTGGGGGGGGGTCTCTGGCTCTGCTCTCGGATCGCGTTGCTTGGGGGTCTCTGGTGCCGCTCCCCGGTCTCCTATCTGGGGGGGGGGGGGGGGGGGGGTCTCTGGCGCCGCTCTCGGGTGATGCTGTTGGGGGGGGGAGATCTCTGTCGCCGTTCTCCGGTGATGCTGCTGGGGAGGTCTCTGGCTTCGCTCTCGGGTCACGCTGCTGGGGGTCTCTGGTGCTGCTCTTGGGTCTTGCTGCCGGGGGGTTCTTTCGCGCTGCTCTCGGGTTTTGCTGCTGGGGGGTCTCTTGCTTCGCTCTCGGGTCATGCTGCTGGGGGGTCTCTGGCGCTGCTCTCGGGTTGTTCTGATGGAGGGTGTCTCTGGCGCCTCTCTCGGGTGATGCTGCCGAGGGGGTCTCCGGCGCCGCTCTCGGGTTTCGCTGCTCGGGGGAGGTCTCTAGCGCCGCTCTCCGGTCGCGCTGCTGGGGGGGGCTTTGCAAGCGGGGCCGGGTACTAAAGGCACCAAGCAGCTGGCGGAATCACGGAGAACAAGGGTCGTGGGGTCGGGGGTTGGTTGAGACCCTTTGGACCAGAGGCAGGGGGTCCAGGCTGCCAAATGTGTCGCGGAGAACCTCCATCTATCAGACGCGGCTTCCTCTCCGCGCTTGCAGAACTGAGCAGCTAAAAGTGTTAGAAGCCAAATCAGAGCGGCTCGTGTGTGTGTCAGAAACGGCTACGGGGAGCCAATTGCGACGGCAGCTGTTTGTGACGTCACACCGGCCCCGGACTGCGGCGTCATCGAGTAGCCGCTGAGAATTCAGGAGTCCATCGGCTGCTCTGTGAACCGACATGGGCCGGCCTCAGCCCCACCAGCTCTGCTTTCCCTGGCTCTCCCCTCCGTGCCTCAGTTTCCTCCTCTGCAATCACCTCGCTCCCCAGTGGGGCCCAGGCTGCGCTTCAGCCCGGCCGGCCACTCCCCGCCCGTCACCCGCAGGACCAGCCGCGGCCCCGCCCCCTAAACTGCGCCGTGGCCGGTGCTCCTGCCCAGCTCCAACCAGTCAACTTAACGGACTGCTCTGTCAGCAAATGGGCTGTGATTAAAGGGCGCGTCCTTTATCTGAGGCGACCAATAAGCTGACCCGGGAATGATCTTAACGGACTGCTCTGTCCGCGAATGGGGTGTGACTAAGGGGCGCATCCTGACACTGCTGTCGGCCAAAAGGCTGTCTCTGGTGGATCTTAACGGACTGCTCTGTCCGCCAATGGAGCGTGACTCAGGGGCGTGTCCTAATGCAAATGTTGTACCAATAAAAGCAAGCAGGATCTTATGAGGGGGATAAGGCAAAAAGCCACATTTATTGTAAAGATAAAGAATAAAGAAAAGATAGAAGCAAACAACGTTGTTTAGCTACTTAGTCCTATCACTGCTTAACCCTTATACACTTATATAGATAAATATTCAGTCAATCATTCATCCATTCATTCAAGTTCTGTGTATTTGTTATAGTTCCCAGCCTGGAAGTTGCTTGTGACCGAATACTGGCCAGGTATTCTGTACACAAGTGATGGGAGTGGGGAGCGAAGTCCTGATCAGATGCGCATCCCAAGCTCCTGATGGGCTGGCAGCAGAACCTTGGACTCTGACTCCATAGTCTTTTAGTCCAGTTCTTATAGTAATTTCTTCCTATGCCAGTCTATGGGAATTGCTGCATCATGCTGATGTCCAGGGTGGCTGCCAGGTGCTCCTCAGTGATCTCATCGGGTGGATCTCCAGTACTTGGTTTTCTCCACTTGACACCTTTTGGTTGCACTGGCACCTGATGCCTTCTTCAGCCCTTTGTTGCTGCATTCTCAGGCTCGCACCTCTCAGAACCATTCATTCATCGTCCAAGCACTCTCTCTCTTACGTACATTCCCTAATTAATGTTTCCCATACAGTATTTTGCATAATAATACAAGAGTTGTAGTTACAAAAAGTTACAAAAGTTTCTGGGTGGCATTTCTTAAAACATTCTCTCTCTGAGTGCTGAGTTAGTTACTGTTATAGTTACAATGCTTCACTTTGCGATTAGGGTTAAGTGCTTCACAATGCTTTGAAGAGAACGGTTGTCAATTGTGTAACAGTAAGTTTGAGCGTGCCTTGGCACACAGAGAGGGGAGCTGTTTCTGGCTACATAGTAGTATATTTTTAACAGTTTGAAGTTACATGACCTAATATTACATTCCTAACAAATTATATTCTAGAGGGGCAAAAATGTTTAGATTTATAATTAAACAATCCTAACAAATAATAATAATAATAATAATAAATCTAAACACTTATCAAGCTTGATAACACTAAATCTAAACACTTTCACAAGAATAAATTTAACCCTTCTATGCTTCTTCTACTTAACAAACTTCTCCTCCTTAGACTTTTAGTTGTGGGGAACAAATTCTGGGGAGTCACTTCCACTTGGGGGAATCATGTTTAATACTTGACTATGTTATCCCTACACTAAGGCTGGCCGAGAGACTGTCCCAGACTGATCATAACAGACTGTTCTGTCCGCGAACGGGCTGAGAGTAAAGGGCGTGTTCGAAATCTGTGGCGCCCAATCTGAGGCTGTCCGAGGTGAATCTTAACGGACTGCTCCGTGCGCCAATGGGCGGTGACTAAAGGCGTGTTTTGGGGCTGCTGGCGGCCAATAGGTTGTCCGGGGTGGATTATAACAGACTCTTCTGTCCGCGAATGGGCTGTGACTAAGGGGCGTGTTCTGAATCAGAGGTACCCAATAGGCTGACCCGGCTGCATCTTAACGGACAGCTCTGTCTGCGAATGCGGTGTGACTAGGGGGAACGACCTGCCTCTGCTCTGGACCAATAGGCTGTCCGGGGTGGATCTTAATCGACTGCTCTGTCCTCGAATTGTCTGTGACTTAGGGGTGTTTCCTGGCTGTGTGCCAGCTAATGGGCTTTCGGAAGACAGCCTTGGCGGAGGATAGTGTCGCCCAATGGGCTGTCAGCAAAGGGTATCCAGCCTCTGTTTCGGCCAATAGGCTGTCGCAGGGGGCGTTGTCTGACTGGGCGGCCGGCGCCGCCATGACAGGAAGGTCCGAGGAGCGCGAGCGAATCCTGGGTCCGAGTGCGAAGCAGCCCCGCACCCAGCCCGTCCCTTGTTGGTGTCTGGCCCGGGGGAGGAGGGGGCGCGAGAGAAGGTGGGGGAGCGGGCTGGGGGAGGGGTGTCTGCCCGGGGGAGGAGGGGGTGTGAGAGCAGACTGCATGGGGCGGAGAGGAGTTTGGTGCGGGGGCGGGGAGGAGTTTGGTGGTGGGGGGATCAGACTGCACGGGGCGGGGAGGAGTTTGGTGGGGAGGATCAGACTGCACGGGGCGGAGAGGAGTTTGGTGCGGGGGCGGGGAGGAGTTTGGTGGTGGGGGATCAGACTGCACGGGGCGGGGAGGAGTTTGGTGGGGAGGATCAG
Source organism: Pelodiscus sinensis (assembly GCF_052426305.1). Classification (NCBI taxonomy): domain Eukaryota; kingdom Metazoa; phylum Chordata; order Testudines; family Trionychidae; genus Pelodiscus; species Pelodiscus sinensis. Next base: position 43,684,316 of record NC_143066.1, read on the forward strand.
ACTGCACGGGGCGGGGAGGAGTTTGGTGGGGAGGATCAGACTGCACGGGGCGGGGAGGAGTTTGATGGTGGGGAGGATCAGACTGCATGGGGCGGAGAGGAGTTTGGTGGTGGTGGGGGATCAGACTGCACGGGGCGGAGAGGAGTTTGGTGGTGGGGGAGCAGACTGCACGGGGCGGAGAGGAGTTTGGTGGTGGGGGGGATCAGACTGCACGGGGCGGGGAGGAGTTTGGTGGGGGAGCAGACTGCACGGGGCGGGGAGGAGTTTGATGGTGGGGAGGATCAGACTGCACGGGGCGGAGAGGAGTTTGGTGCGGGGGGGGGGGGATCAGACTGCACGGGGCGGAGAGGAGTTTGGTGGTGGGGGGATCAGACTGCATGGGGCGGGGAGGAGTTTGGTGGGGGGGAGCAGACTGCACGGGGCGGGGAGGAGTTTGATGGTGGGGAGGATCAGACTGCATGGGGCGGAGAGAAGTTTGGTGGTGGTGGGCGATCAGACTGCACGGGGCGGGGAGGAGTTTGGTGGTGGTGGGGGATCAGACTGCACGGGGCGGGGAGGAGTTTGGTGGTGGTGGGGGATCAGACTGCACGGGGCGGAGAGGAGTTTGGTGGTGGGGGGAGCAGACTGCACGGGGCGGAGAGGAGTTTGGTGGTGGGGGGATCAGACTGCACGGGGCGGGGAGGAGTTTGGTGAGGGGGAGCAGACTGCATGGGGCGGAGAGGAGTTTGGGGGGAAGGGGTTGCTGTGGGGTCTCCTCTCCCGAGTGGGGGCGTGACATCAGCGGCGGACGCTGCCGTCGCTGAGGCAGGGAGCCCCGCCCAGCAATGGGGCGGGGCGGGATGAGGGGGAGTAGGGAACGTAGCCGCCGTGGCTTCTGGGAAACTGAGTGCCCCTGTCCGCAGCTCCCATCGGCCATTGCAGGGCCAGGGCAGGCCAGGCGCTGTTCGGTTGGGCGGATGCAGCGGAAGTGACATCACAACGCGGCCATTGACCAGGGAGCGACGCGGTTGGTCCCGCGCGCGTGTTACTCCAAGTGTCAGCGTCGCATCCTGGGACTTGTAGTTCTCATAGTGCGGCCTCCCGGGGCAGGTCGCAGCGCGCCCGCCCCTATCATAGCCCTGCCCAGCGTGTTCCAGCTTCTCTCCGCCCCCAACTGCATCTCAGGACGTTCCCGCAGCGCTACTCAGGCCCTGCTCACGTCTGCCCGCGCCCTCTGCACGGCCCCCCGCCCGAACTGCACCCCTTCTCCACCTCAGTGCATTCCCCACCCCCAGTCCAATCTGCACCCCCTTCCCCACCCCCAGTCCATTCTGCACCCTCTGCCCAATCTGCACCCCTTCCCGACCCCCAGTCCATTCTGCACCCCCTTCCCCACCCCCAGTCCATTCTGCACCCCCTGCCCAATCTGCACCCCCTTCCCGACCCCCTGCCCAATCTGCACCCCCTTCCCCACCCCCAGTCCATTCTGCACCCCTGCCCAATCTGCACCCCTTCCCAGCCCCCAGTCCATTCTGCACCCCCTGCCCAATCTGCACCCCCTTCCCCACCCCCAGTCCATTCTGCACCCTCTGCCCAATCTGCAATCCTCTTCCCCGACCCCCGCAGTCCATTCTGCACCCCCTGCCCAATCTGCAACCCTCTTCCCCCACCCCCAGTCCATTCTGCACCCCCTGCCCAATCTGCAACCCTCTTCCCCCACCCCCAGTCCATTCTGCACCCCTGCCCAATCTGCAACCCTTTCCCCCACCCCCCAGTCCATTCTGCACCCCCTGCCCAATCTGCAACCCTCTTCCCCCACCCCCCAGTCCATTCTGCACCCCTCTTCCCCCACCCCCAGTCCATTCTGCACCCCTGCCCCATCTGCACTCCTTTCCCCACCCCAGTCCATTCTGCACCCCCTGCCCAATCTGCAACACTCTTCCCCCACCCCCAGTCCATTCTGCACCCCCTGCCCAATCTGCAATCCTCTTCCCCCACCCCGCAGTCCATTCTGCACCCCCTGCCCAATCTGCACCCCTTTCCGCACCCCCCAGTCCATTCTGCACCCCTGCCCAATCTGCAACCCTCTTCCCCACCCCCCAGTCCATTCTGCACCCCCTGCCCAATCTGCAACACTCTTCCCCCCACCCCCAGTCCATTCTGCACCCCCCGCCCAATCTGCAATCCTCTTCCCCCACCCCGCAGTCCATTCTGCACCCCCTGCCCAAGCTGCACCCCTTTCCGCACCCCCAGTCCATTCTGCACCCCCTGCCCAATCTGCAACCCTCTTCCCCCGCCCCGCAGTCCATTCTGCACCCCCTGCCCAATCTGCAACCCTCTTTCCCCACCCCCCAGTCCATTCTGCACCCCCTGCCCAATCTGCAACCCTCTTCCCCCACCAAGTGTATTCAACCCCTCCCCTGCCACCCAAACTGCCTCTCATGTGTTTGTCTCTTGTTGCTCTCTCGTATTGGCCAATACGTTCTGTCTGTTTCTGTCTGTGTCTTTGTCCTTGCTCTGCTTCTGCCATGTCCTTGTACAGGACACATACAGGCATTCCAGGTGAGCATCTCCACGGGTTAAGGGCCCAGGAGCTAAGGGGAATTGTGCAGGTACGCCAGTCGCGCAAGGGAGAGCACGGGAGACCAGTGGTGCGTCATGGCAGACTGATTCAGTATTGTTGTAATGGACGCGATACAGAGGGGGGGGGGGGGGGCCGAAAGCAGTGGTCTCCAACCTTTTACACCCAAGATCACTTTTAAATGACAGACCAAGCCAAGATTTACTTCCCTGCCCCTTCCTTGAAGCCCCGCCTTCTCTATTCTCCTCCTCTCCATCACTTGCTGTCCCCAATCCTTATACTGCTACTTTTCTTTAAAAAAACCAAAATTCTTCTTAGAATGAGGTTTTTCCAACATTTGGCCTGTCTAGACTGGACCAAATGTCAGAAAAAAAACCCTTGTTTTGGAAGCCACCTTATTCCTTGGGGGAAGAGGAATATAGGGCTGACCGAAAGAGCCTGATTGCTCTTCCATTAAAAAAGCGGAAGAACAAACGCAACCCTGGATGCAGAAGAGTTTTTCTGAGATATCTCCAGAATCCTGAAAAACTCCTGCAGTCTAGCCGGACCCCGCTGGGTTGAGACAGGATGTGTAGTCTCTGCGGTGGGAATGAGGGATTTGGGTGTGGGAAGGGGTAAGAGGTGCAAGCTCTGGGAGGAAATCTGGATGGAGGAGGAGGTGGAGAAGGGGACACTGGCTCGGGGGAGGGGGCTCCAGGCTGGGCGGTGTTGGGATACTAAGCAAGTCACAGGCTTGTGGATGTGAGAATGCAGGAATTTGGGTTGGGGTATGTGAAGGGCTCAGGGCAGGGGTTCCAGTGTTTGATAGGCTCAGATCTAGGGTCTGGGAAGGGGAGTGCAGGAGTGGTTGTGGCCAGATGGGGGCTTGGCTCCAATTGGGGGTTTGTTGGCCAAGCTCCATTTTTAAATAAAATACTATGTTAAGCACAAAAAGTTTCTGCATTGTCTTTATTTATGAGAATGGCAGGGAACCTGCCTTGAGTCAGGGGTCACTGACGCATAGAAAAGTCCTTTGGGAGCAGGGGACACAATACTGGGGACGGGTGCTAGTGGGTTCTGGGACAGGGAACAGGGTGCCAGTGGGGGCAGGGGAGAGGGGGCAGGGTGCCAGGACAGGTTTCTGCAGCAGGGGCCAGGGTGCTGGGGGTGGGGGACAGGTTTCTGTAGTGGGGAAGGCAGGGGACAGGTTTCTGCAGTAGGAGACAGGGTGCCAGAGGGAACCGGTTCCTCGCGGGGGGGGGGCAGCGTGCCGTGGGACAAGTTCCTGCAGAGTGGGGAAGGCTTATACAGCGGGGTGGGGGGGACAAGGGAGAGGGAACGGGGCCAGGAGGGCGGGGGACAGGTTTGGGGCAGAGGAGAGTAGGAAACAAGGTTGGGGAGGGAAGCCTCTGACCCGCGCTCCCTCCGGACTGACCCCAGGGCAGCCAGGCTGGAGTGAAGAGAAGCGGCTGCCCGGAGAGCTGGTCATGGCGCTCAGCCAGGGTGCACCAAGCTCCACGTGGGCAGGCGCAGAGGAGAAGCCGCCGATCAGCTGGAGCGCGGGGCAGCGTCTTTCTGCTGAAAGTCACAGTCAGCTGGCTCGGGTGTTTCAGCCCTCCAGACCTCCCAGCTCCCACCATTCCTTGCAGCTACACACCTGTGTTGTTGCTCGGTGAGTAGCTGCTCCTCAAATGAGGAAATCTAATGTAAATGGCCTGCGCACGCACGCAGTTCAGAGAGGGCTGAAGAGCTACTCTTAGAGCCTCAACATCTACCGGTAGATCGTGATCTATTGGTTGGTGACCATGGGGCTAAAGGCTAGAATTCCCGCAGCCACAGACCTTAGTGAGTGAGAGCCCACGCTGCGCTTTTTCTGCCGCCCTTGCAGAGGAATCAGTGCGGGGCCGTGGGCGGAGAAGAAACCGCCCGAGATGGACTTGAGCTGCCTGGACGTGATTCTCGGGACCCGTGAAGGGTCCTCAGTGTTCGGCCTTGGCATGGCTCTGTGTGAGTAAGAGATGCGTGCTTTCAAATCTTCAAGCGTCCTGGCAGTAGGTTTCTTCTGAGGCAGAGAGCTTCCTGCTGGGGCACGGAGCCTGGTGGCTTGGGGACTGGTGAAGGGGCAGTAGGCGGTTCAACAGAGCGTGGATAGAGATTCAAGGCCTCCTCTCTCTCCCCCCGTTCCTGTAGTGGCAGCGGCAGGGGTGGCCGATGGTGGGAGGCTGCGGTGCGATGGTGGGAGGAGAAGCGATGCCGCGTCCTTGCGGACTCAAACGCTAAGTTGTTTGTTTGTTTTTTCCCCTCTGCTGTGTTCGGTAGCGAGCGATAAGAAGTCAACCCTCCCGGTGTCCTCCCGTCTGGGGATGGAACGGAACCGAGAACAGCGAGCTCGGGAGTTTGGTCGAAGCGAGGCGAGAACCGTCCGGCTGGGATCGGAGCAGCCATCGCTGACAGGGAGATAAGTGTCGGGTCTGGAAATCTCTCGGCTTACGGCCCACTCGGGTCTAGGAAGTGAAGTCACGTTTGCTTAGACAGCGCGAGTCCGAGCGGAGGTTCCCGAGGTGCTTCCTTGGTAGCTCCTGTTTGTCAGGGTGCTGGTTTCTCTGGAACACGGTGTCCTTCTCAGCAGACGCTGGGCTCGAGGAGGAAGAACCAAGGTGGTAAGGTTTCTGACTGCCTCTTATGTGTTTCTCTCTTGTTGCTGTCTCGTATTGGCCAATACGTTCTGTCTGTCTGTTTCTGTCTGTGTCTTTGTCCTTGCTCTGCTTCTGCCGTGTCCTTGTACAGCACACTTGCAGGCATTCCAGGTGAGCATCTCCAAGGTTAAGGGCTCAGGAGCCAACGGGAATTCTGCAGGTATGCCAGTCGCGCAAGGGAGAGCGGTGGTGCGTCATGGCTGACTGACTCAGTGTTCTTGTAGAGGGCCCGATACATAGGCGAGAGGGGGGGAAAGGGCTAAAGGATAGAATTCCCACAGCCACAGACCTTAGTGAGTGAGAGCTAACGCTGGGCTTTTTGGCAGCCCTTGCAGAGGAATCAGTGCGTGGCCATGGGCGGAGAAGAAATCGTCCGAGATGGACTTGAGCTGCCTGGACGTGATTCTCGGAACACGTGAAGGGTCCTCAGCGTTTGGCCTTCCCATGGCTCTGTGTGAGTAACACGTGCGTGCTTTGAAATCTTCAAGCGTCCTGGCAGTATGTTTCTTCTGAGGCAGAGAGCTTCCTGCTGGGGCACGGAGCCTGGTGTCATGGGGACTGGTGAAGGGGCTGTAGGCGGTTCAGGAGAGCGTGGATAGAGATTCAAGGCCTCCTCTTCACTCCCCGTTCCTGGAGTGGCAACGGGAGGTGGTGGCCGATGGTGGAAGGCTGCGGTGCGATGGTGGAAGGAGAAGCGATGCCGCGTCCTTGCGGACTCAAACGCTAAGTTGTTTGTTTGTTTTTTCCCCTCTGCTGTGTTCGGTAGCGAGCGATAAGAAGTCAACCCTCCCGGTGTCCTCCCGTCTGGGGATGGAACGGAAACGAGAACAGCGAGCTCGGGAGCTGGGCCGAAGCGAGGCGAGAACCGTCCGGCTGGGAGCGGAGCAGCCATCGCTGACACGGAGATAAGTGTCGGGTCTGGAAATCTCTCGGCTTACGGCCCACTCGGGTCTAGGAAGGAAGTCACGTTTGCTTAGACAGCGAGTCCGAGCGGAGGTTCCTGAGGTGCTTCCTTGGTAGTGGGAGAAACAGGGCTCCCGTTTGTCAGGGGTGCTGGTTTCTTTGGAACACGGTGTCCTTCTCAGCAGATGCTTGGCTCCAGGAGGAAGACGCAAGGTGGTAAGGTTTCTGGCTGCCACTCATGTGTTTCTCTCTTGTTGCTCTCTCGTATTGGCCAATACGTTCTGTCTGTCTGTTCCTGTCTGTGTCTTTGTCCTTGCTCTGCTTTTGCGGTGTCTTTGCACAGCACACTTGCAGGCATTCCAGGTGAGCATCTCCAAGGGTTAAGGGCTCAGGAGCCAATGGGAATTCTGCAGGTACGCCAGTCGCGCAAGGGAGAGCGGTGGTGCGCCATGGCTGACTGACTCAGTGTTCTTGTAGAGGACCCGATACATAGGCGAGGGCGGGGGGGAAGGGCTAAAGGATAGAATTTCCACAGCCACAGACCTTAGTGAGTGAGAGGTCTCTTCAGTCACGCCGCTCTCGGGTCTCACTGCAGGGAGGGATTCTGGCGCCGCTTTCGGGTGGTGCAGGTTGGGGGTGTCTCTAGCGCCCGCTCTCGGGTCTCGCTGCTGGGGGGAGGTCTCTGGCGCCGCTTTCGGGTGATGCTGCTGGGCGGGGTCTCTAGCGTCGCTCTCCAGTCGCGCTGCTGGGGGGGTCTCTGGCTCTGCTCTCGGATCGCGTTGCTTGGGGGGGTCTCTGGTGCCGCTCTCCGGTCTCCTATCTGGGGGGGGTCTCTGGCGCCGCTCTCGGGTGATGCTGTTGGGGGGGGAGATCTCTGTCGCCGTTCTCCGGTGATGCTGCTGGGGAGGTCTCTGGCTTCGCTCTCGGGTCACGCTGCTGGGGGAGGGGGGTCTCTGGTGCTGCTCTTGGGTCTTGCTGCCGGGGGGTCTTTCGCGCTGCTCTCGGGTTTTGCTGCTGGGGGGTCTCTTGCTTCGCTCTCGGGTCATGCTGCTGGGGGGGCTCTGGCGCTGCTCTCGGTTGTTCTGATGGAGGGTGCCTCTGGCGCCTCTCTCGGGTGATGCTGCCGAGGGGGGCCTCCGGCGCCGCTCTCGGGTTTCGCTGCTCGGGGGAGGTCTCTAGCGCCGCTCTCCGGTCGCGCTGCTGGGGGCTTTGCAAGCGGGGCCGGGTACTAAAGGCACCAAGCAGCTGGCGGAATCACGGAGAACAAGGGTCGTGGGGTCGGGGGTTGGTTGAGACCCTTTGGACCAGAGGCAGGGGGTCCAGGCTGCCAAATGTGTCGCGGAGAACCTCCATCTATCAGACGCGGCTTCCTCTCCGCGCTTGCAGAACTGAGCAGCTAAAAGTGTTAGAAGCCAAATCAGAGCGGCTCGTGTGTGTGTCAGAAACGGCTACGGGGAGCCAATTGCGACGGCAGCTGTTTGTGACGTCACACCGGCCCCGGGACTGCGGCGTCATCGAGTAGCCGCTGAGAATTCAGGAGTCCATCGGCTGCTCTGTGAACCGACATGGGCCGGCCTCAGCCCCACCAGCTCTGCTTTCCCTGGCTCTCCCCTCCGTGCCTCAGTTTCCTCCTCTGCAATCACCTCGCTCCCCAGTGGGGCCCAGGCTGCGCTTCAGCCCGGCCGGCCACTCCCGCTCGTCACCCGCAGGACCAGCCGCGGCCCCGCCCCCTAAACTGCGCCGTGGCCGGTGCTCCTGCCCAGCTCCAACCAGTCAATCTTAACGGACTGCTCTGTCAGCAAATGGGCTGTGATTAAAGGGCGCGTCCTTTATCTGAGGCGACCAATAAGCTGACCCGGGAATGATCTTAACGGACTGCTCTGTCCGCGAATGGGGTGTGACTAAGGGGCGCATCCTGACACTGCTGTCGGCCAAAAGGCTGTCTCTGGTGGATCTTAACGGACTGCTCTGTCCGCCAATGGAGCGTGACTCAGGGGCGTGTCCTAATGCAAATGTTGTACCAATAAAAGCAAGCAGGATCTTATGAGGGGGATAAGGCAAAAAGCCACATTTATTGTAAAGATAAAGAATAAAGAAAAGATAGAAGCAAACAACGTTGTTTAGCTACTTAGTCCTATCACTGCTTAACCCTTATACACTTATATAGATAAATATTCAGTCAATCATTCATCCATTCATTCAAGTTCTGTGTATTTGTTATAGTTCCCAGCCTGGAAGTTGCTTGTGACCGAATACTGGCCAGGTATTCTGTACACAAGTGATGGGAGTGGGGAGCGAAGTCCTGATCAGATGCGCATCTCAAGCTCCTGATGGGCTGGCAGCAGAACCTTGGACTCTGACTCCATAGTCTTTTAGTCCAGTTCTTATAGGAATTTCTTCCTATGCCAGTCTATGGGAATTGCTGCATCATGCTGATGTCCAGGGTGGCTGCCAGGTGCTCCTCAGTGATCTCATCGGGTGGATCTCCAGTACTTGGTTTTCTCCACTTGACACCTTTTGGTTGCACTGGCACCTGATGCCTTCTTCAGCCCTTTGTTGCTGCATTCTCAGGCTCGCACCTCTCAGAACCATTCATTCATCGTCCAAGCACTCTCTCTCTTACGTACATTCCCTAATTAATGTTTCCCATACAGTATTTTGCATAATAATACAAGAGTTGTAGTTACAAAAAGTTACAAAAGTTTCTGGGTGGCATTTCTTAAAACATTCTCTCTCTGAGTGCTGAGTTAGTTACTGTTATAGTTACAATGCTTCACTTTGCGATTAGGGTTAAGTGCTTCACAATGCTTTGAAGAGAACGGTTGTCAATTGTGTAACAGTAAGTTTGAGCGTGCCTTGGCACACAGAGAGGGGAGCTGTTTCTGGCTACATAGTAGTATATTTTTAACAGTTTGAAGTTACATGACCTAATATTACATTCCTAACAAATTATATTCTAGAGGGGCAAAAATGTTTAGATTTATAATTAAACAATCCTAACAAATAATAATAATAATAATAATAAATCTAAACACTTATCAAGTTTGATAACACTAAATCTAAACACTTTCACAAGAATAAATTTAACCCTTCTATGCTTCTTCTACTTAACAAACTTCTCCTCCTTAGACTTTTAGTTGTGGGGAACAAATTCTGGGGAGTCACTTCCACTTGGGGGAATCATGTTTAATACTTGACTATGTTATCCCTACACTAAGGCTGGCCGAGAGACTGTCCCAGACTGATCATAACAGACTGTTCTGTCCGCGAACGGGCTGAGAGTAAAGGGCGTGTTCGAAATCTGTGGCGCCCAATCTGAGGCTGTCCGAGGTGAATCTTAACGGACTGCTCCGTGCGCCAATGGGCGGTGAAAGGCGTGTTTTGGGGCTGCTGGCGGCCAATAGGTTGTCCGGGGTGGATTATAACAGACTCTTCTGTCCGCGAATGGGCTGTGACTAAGGGGCGTGTTCTGAATCAGAGGTACCCAATAGGCTGACCCGGCTGCATCTTAACGGACAGCTCTGCCTGCGAATGCGGTGTGACTAGGGGGAACGACCTGCCTCTGCTCTGGACCAATAGGCTGTCCGGGGTGGATCTTAATCGACTGCTCTGTCCTCGAATTGTCTGTGACTTAGGGGTGTTTCCTGGCTGTGTGCCAGCCAATGGGCTTTCGGAAGACAGCCTTGGCGGAGGATAGTGTCGCCCAATGGGCTGTCAGCAAAGGGTATCCAGCCTCTGTTTCGGCCAATAGGCTGTCGCAGGGGGCGTTGTCTGACTGGGCGTCCGGCGCCGCCATGACAGGAAGGTCCGAGGAGCGCGAGCGAATCCTGGGTCCGAGTGCGAAGCAGCCCCGCACCCAGCCCGTCCCTTGTTGGTGTCTGGCCCGGGGGAGGAGGGGGCGCGAGAGAAGGTGGGGGAGCGGGCTGGGGGGAGGGTGTCTGCCCGGGGGGAGGAGGGGGTGTGAGAGCAGACTGCATGGGGCGGAGAGGAGTTTGGTGCGGGGGCGGGGAGGAGTTTGGTGGTGGGGGGATCAGACTGCACGGGGCGGGGAGGAGTTTGGTGGGGAGGATCAGACTGCACGGGGCGGAGAGGAGTTTGGTGCGGGGGCGGGGAGGAGTTTGGTGGTGGTGGGGGATCAGACTGCACGGGGCGGGGAGGAGTTTGGTGGGGAGGATCAGACTGCACGGGGCGGGGAGGAGTTTGGTGGGGAGGATCAGACTGCACGGGGCGGGGGAGGAGTTTGATGGTGGGGAGGATCAGACTGCATGGGGCGGAGAGGAGTTTGGTGGGGGATCAGACTGCACGGGGCGCGGGGAGGAGTTTGGTGGTGGGGGGAGCAGACTGCACGGGGCGGAGAGGAGTTTGGTGGTGGGGGGATCAGGACTGCACGGGGCGGGGAGGAGTTTGGTGGGGGGGAGCAGACTGCACGGGGCGGGAGGAGTTTGATGGTGGGGAGGATCAGACTGCACGGGGCGGAGAGGAGTTTGGTGCGGTGGGGGATCAGACTGCACGGGGCGGAGAGGAGTTTGGTGGTGGGGGGATCAGACTGCACGGGGCGGGGAGGAGTTTGGTGGGGGGAGCAGACTGCACGGGGCGGGGAGGAGTTTGATGGTGGGGAGGATCAGACTGCATGGGGCGGAGAGAAGTTTGGTGGTGGGGGGATCAGACTGCATGGGGCGGAGAGGAGTTTGGTGGTGGTGGGCGATCAGACTGCACGGGGCGGGGAGGAGTTTGGTGGTGGTGGGGGATCAGACTGCACGGGGCGGGGAGGAGTTTGGTGGTGGTGGGGGATCAGACTGCACGGGGCGGAGAGGAGTTTGGTGGTGGGGGGAGCAGACTGCACGGGGCGGAGAGGAGTTTGGTGGTGGGGGGGATCAGACTGCACGGGGCGGGGAGGAGTTTGGTGAGGGGGGGAGCAGACTGCATGGGGCGGAGAGGAGTTTGGGGGGAAGGGGTTGCTGTGGGGTCTCCTCTCCCGAGTGGGGGCGTGACATCAGCGGCGGACGCTGCCGTCGCTGAGGCAGGAGCCCCGCCCAGCAATGGGGCGGGGCGGGATGAGGGGGAGTAGGGAACGTAGCCGCCGTGGCTTCTGGGAAACTGAGTGCCCCTGTCCGCAGCTCCCATCGGCCATTGCAGGGCCAGGGCAGGCCAGGCGCTGTTCGGTTGGGCGGATGCAGCGGAAGTGACATCACAACGCGGCCATTGACCAGGGAGCGACGCGGTTGGTCCCGCGCGCGTGTTACTCCAAGTGTCAGCGTCGCATCCTGGGACTTGTAGTTCTCATAGTGCGGCCTCCCGGGGCAGGTCGCAGCGCGCCCCGCCCCTATCATAGCCCCGCCCAGCGTGTTCCATCTTCTCTCCGCCCCCAACTGCATCTCAGGACGTTCCCGCAGCGCTACTCAGGCCCTGCTCACGTCTGCCCGCGCCCTCTGCACGGCCCCCCCCCGCCCGAACTGCACCCCCTTCTCCACCTCAGTGCATTCCCCACCCCCAGTCCAATCTGCACCCCCTTCCCCACCCCCAGTCCATTCTGCACCCTCTGCCCAATCTGCACCCCCTTCCCGACCCCCAGTCCATTCTGCACCCCCTTCCCCACCCCCAGTCCATTCTGCACCCCCTGCCCAATCTGCACCCCCTTCCCGACCCCCTGCCCAATCTGCACCCCCTTCCCCACCCCCAGTCCATTCTGCACCCCCTGCCCAATCTGCACCCCCTTCCCAACCCCCAGTCCATTCTGCACCCCCTGCCCAATCTGCACCCCCTTCCCCACCCCCAGTCCATTCTGCACCCTCTGCCCAATCTGCAATCCTCTTCCCCGACCCCGCAGTCCATTCTGCACCCCCTGCCCAATCTGCAACCCTCTTCCCCCACCCCCCAGTCCATTCTGCACCCCCTGCCCAATCTGCAACCCTCTTCCCCCACCCCCCAGTCCATTCTGCACCCCCTGCCCAATCTGCAACCCCCCCCACCCCCAGTCCATTCTGCACCCCTGCCCAATCTGCAACCCTCTTCCCCCACCCCCAGTCCATTCTGCACCCCTCTTCCCCCACCCCCCAGTCCATTCTGCACCCCCTGCCCCATCTGCACTCCTTTCCCCACCCCCAGTCCATTCTGCACCCCCTGCCCAATCTGCAACACTCTTCCCCCACCCCCAGTCCATTCTGCACCCCCTGCCCAATCTGCAATCCTCTTCCCCCACCCCGCAGTCCATTCTGCACCCCCTGCCCAATCTGCACCCCTTTCCGCACCCCCCAGTCCATTCTGCACCCCCTGCCCAATCTGCAACCCTCTTCCCCACCCCCCAGTCCATTCTGCACCCCCCTGCCCAATCTGCAACACTCTTCCCCCACCCCCAGTCCATTCTGCACCCCCTGCCCAATCTGCAATCCTCTTCCCCCACCCCGCAGTCCATTCTGCACCCCCTGCCCAAGCTGCACCCCTTTCCGCACCCCCCAGTCCATTCTGCACCCCCTGCCCAATCTGCAACCCTCTTCCCCCGCCCCGCAGTCCATTCTGCACCCCCTGCCCAATCTGCAACCCTCTTCCCCCACCAAGTGTATTCAACCCCTCCCCTGCCACCCAAACTGCCTCTCATGTGTTTGTCTCTTGTTGCTCTCTCGTATTGGCCAATACGTTCTGTCTGTTTCTGTCTGTGTCTTTGTCCTTGCTCTGCTTCTGCCATGTCCTTGTACAGGACACATACAGGCATTCCAGGTGAGCATCTCCACGGGTTAAGGGCCCAGGAGCTAAGGGGAATTGTGCAGGTACGCCAGTCGCGCAAGGGAGAGCACGGGAGACCAGTGGTGCGTCATGGCAGACTGATTCAGTATTGTTGTAATGGACGCGATACAGAGGGGCGGGGGGGGGGGGTCGAAAGCAGTGGTCTCCAACCTTTTTACACCCAAGATCACTTTTAAATGACAGACCAAGCCAAGATTTACTTCCCTGCCCCTTCCTTGAAGCCCCGCTCTCTCTATTCTCCTCCTCTCCATCACTTGCTGTCCCCAATCCTTATACTGCTACTTTTCTTTAAAAAAACCAATTCTTCTGTAGAATGAGGTTTTTCCAACATTTGGCCTGTCTAGACTGGACCAAATGTCAGAAAAAAAACCCTTGTTTTGGAAGCCACCTTATTCCTTGGGGAAAGAGGAATATAGGGCTGACCGAAAGAGCCTGATTGCTCTTCCATTAAAAAAGTGGAAGAACAAACGCAACCCTGGATGCAGAAGAGTTTTTCTGAGATATCTCCAGAATCCTGAAAAACTCCTGCAGTCTAGCCGGACCCCCGCTGGGTTGAGACAGGATGTGTAGTCTCTGCGGTGGGAATGAGGGATTTGGGTGTGGGAAGGGGTAAGAGGTGCAAGCTCTGGGAGGAAATCTGGATGGAGGAGGAGGTGGAGAAGGGGACACTGGCTCGGGGAGGGGGCTCCAGGCTGGGCGGTGTTGGGATACTAAGCAAGTCACAGGCTTGTGGATGTGAGAATGCAGGAATTTGGGTTGGGGTATGTGAAGGGCTCAGGGCAGGGGGTTCCAGTGTTTGATAGGCTCAGATCTAGGGTCTGGGGAAGGGGGAGTGCAGGAGTGGTTGTGGCCAGATGGGGGCTTGGCTCCAATTGGGGGTTTGTTGGCCAAGCTCCATTTTTAAATAAAATACTATGTTAAGCACAAAAAGTTTCTGCATTGTCTTTATTTATGAGAATGGCAGGGAACCTGCCTTGAGTCAGGGGTCACTGACGCATAGAAAAGTCCTTTGGGAGCAGGGGACACAATACTGGGGACGGGTGCTAGTGGGTTCTGGGACAGGGAACAGGGTGCCAGTGGGGGCAGGGGAGAGGGGGCAGGGTGCCAGGACAGGTTTCTGCAGCAGGGGACAGGGTGCTGGGGGGGGGTGGGGGGGGACAGGTTTCTGTAGTGGGGAAGGCAGGGGGACAGGTTTCTGCAGTAGGAGACAGGGTGCCAGAGGGAACCGGTTCCTGCGGGGGGGGGGGGGGGCAGCGTGCCGTGGGACAAGTTCCTGCAGAGTGGGGAAGGCTTATACAGCGGGGTGGGGGGGGACAAGGGAGAGGGAACGGGGCCAGGAGGGCGGGGGACAGGTTTGGGGCAGAGGAGAGGAAACAAGGTTGGGGAGGGAAGCCTCTGACCCGCGCTCCCTCCGGACTGACCCCAGGGCAGCCAGGCTGGAGTGAAGAGAAGCGGCTGCCCGGAGAGCTGGTCATGGCGCTCAGCCAGGGTGCACCAAGCTCCACGTGGGCAGGCGCAGAGGAGAAGCCGCCGATCAGCTGGAGCGCGGGGCAGCGTCTTTCTGCTGAAAGTCACAGTCAGCTGGCTCGGGTGTTTCAGCCCTCCAGACCTCCCAGCTCCCACCATTCCTTGCAGCTACACACCTGTGTTGTTGCTCGGTGAGTAGCTGCTCCTCAAATGAGGAAATCTAATGTAAATGTACTGCGCACGCACGCAGTTCAGAGAGGGCTGAAGAGCTACTCTTAGAGCCTCAACATCTACCGGTAGATCGTGATCTATTGGTTGGTGACCATGGGGCTAAAGGCTAGAATTCCCGCAGCCACAGACCTTAGTGAGTGAGAGCCCACGCTGCGCTTTTTCTGCCGCCCTTGCAGAGGAATCAGTGCGGGGCCGTGGGCGGAGAAGAAACCGCCCGAGATGGACTTGAGCTGCCTGGACGTGATTCTCGGGACCCGTGAAGGGTCCTCAGTGTTCGGCCTTGGCATGGCTCTGTGTGAGTAAGAGATGCGTGCTTTCAAATCTTCAAGCGTCCTGGCAGTAGGTTTCTTCTGAGGCAGAGAGCTTCCTGCTGGGGCACGGAGCCTGGTGGCTTGGGGACTGGTGAAGGGGCAGTAGGCGGTTCAACAGAGCGTGGATAGAGATTCAAGGCCTCCTCTCTCTCCCCGTTCCTGTAGTGGCAGCGGCAGGGGGTGGCCGATGGTGGGAGGCTGCGGTGCGATGGTGGGAGGAGAAGCGATGCCGCGTCCTTGCGGACTCAAACGCTAAGTTGTTTGTTTGTTTTTTCCCCTCTGCTGTGTTCGGTAGCGAGCGATAAGAAGTCAACCCTCCCGGTGTCCTCCCGTCTGGGGATGGAACGGAACCGAGAACAGCGAGCTCGGGAGTTTGGTCGAAGCGAGGCGAGAACCGTCCGGCTGGGATCGGAGCAGCCATCGCTGACAGGGAGATAAGTGTCGGGTCTGGAAATCTCTCGGCTTACGGCCCACTCGGGTCTAGGAAGTGAAGTCACGTTTGCTTAGACAGCGAGTCCGAGCGGAGGTTCCCGAGGTGCTTCCTTGGTAGCTCCTGTTTGTCAGGGGTGCTGGTTTCTCTGGAACACGGTGTCCTTCTCAGCAGACGCTGGGCTCGAGGAGGAAGAACCAAGGTGGTAAGGTTTCTGACTGCCTCTTATGTGTTTCTCTCTTGTTGCTGTCTCGTATTGGCCAATACGTTCTGTCTGTCTGTTTCTGTCTGTGTCTTTGTCCTTGCTCTGCTTCTGCCGTGTCCTTGTACAGCACACTTGCAGGCATTCCAGGTGAGCATCTCCAAGGGTTAAGGGCTCAGGAGCCAACGGGAATTCTGCAGGTATGCCAGTCGCGCAAGGGAGAGCGGTGGTGCGTCATGGCTGACTGACTCAGTGTTCTTGTAGAGGGCCCGATACATAGGCGAGAGGGGGAAAGGGCTAAAGGATAGAATTCCCACAGCCACAGACCTTAGTGAGTGAGAGCTAACGCTGGGCTTTTTGGCAGCCCTTGCAGAGGAATCAGTGCGTGGCCATGGGCGGAGAAGAAATCGTCCGAGATGGACTTGAGCTGCCTGGACGTGATTCTCGGAACACGTGAAGGGTCCTCAGCGTTTGGCCTTCCCATGGCTCTGTGTGAGTAACACGTGCGTGCTTTGAAATCTTCAAGCGTCCTGGCAGTATGTTTCTTCTGAGGCAGAGAGCTTCCTGCTGGGGCACGGAGCCTGGTGTCATGGGGACTGGTGAAGGGGCTGTAGGCGGTTCAGGAGAGCGTGGATAGAGATTCAAGGCCTCCTTTCACTCCCCGTTCCTGGAGTGGCAACGGGAGGTGGTGGCCGATGGTGGAAGGCTGCGGTGCGATGGTGGAAGGAGAAGCGATGCCGCGTCCTTGCGGACTCAAACGCTAAGTTGTTTGTTTGTTTTTTCCCCTCTGCTGTGTTCGGTAGCGAGCGATAAGAAGTCAACCCTCCCGGTGTCCTCCCGTCTGGGGATGGAACGGAAACGAGAACAGCGAGCTCGGGAGCTTGGTCGAAGCGAGGCGAGAACCGTCCGGCTGGGAGCGGAGCAGCCATCGCTGACACGGAGATAAGTGTCGGGTCTGGAAATCTCTCGGCTTACGGCCCACTCGGGTCTAGGAAGGGAAGTCACGTTTGCTTAGACAGCGAGTCCGAGCGGAGGTTCCCGAGGTGCTTCCTTGGTAGTGGGAGAAACAGGGCTCCCGTTTGTCAGGGGTGCTGGTTTCTTTGGAACACGGTGTCCTTCTCAGCAGATGCTTGGCTCCAGGAGGAAGACGCAAGGTGGTAAGGTTTCTGGCTGCCACTCATGTGTTTCTCTCTTGTTGCTCTCTCGTATTGGCCAATACGTTCTGTCTGTCTGTTCCTGTCTGTGTCTTTGTCCTTGCTCTGCTTTTGCGGTGTCTTTGTACAGCACACTTGCAGGCATTCCAGGTGAGCATCTCCAAGGGTTAAGGGCTCAGGAGCCAATGGGAATTCTGCAGGTACGCCAGTCGCGCAAGGGAGAGCGGTGGTGCGTCATGGCTGACTGACTCAGTGTTCTTGTAGAGGACCCGATACATAGGCGGGGGCGGGGG
Source organism: Pelodiscus sinensis (assembly GCF_052426305.1). Classification (NCBI taxonomy): domain Eukaryota; kingdom Metazoa; phylum Chordata; order Testudines; family Trionychidae; genus Pelodiscus; species Pelodiscus sinensis. Next base: position 43,701,283 of record NC_143066.1, read on the forward strand.
GGGAAGGGCTAAAGGATAGAATTTCCACAGCCACAGACCTTAGTGAGTGAGAGGTCTCTTCAGTCACGCCGCTCTCGGGTCTCACTGCAGGGAGGGATTCTGGCGCCGCTCTCGGGTGGTGCAGGTTGGGGGTGTCTCTAGCGCCGCTCTCGGGTCTCGCTGCTGGGGGGGAGGGGTCTCTGGCGCCGCTTTCGGGTGATGCTGCTGGGCGGGGTCTCTAGCGTCGCTCTCCAGTCGCGCTGCTGGGGGGGGGTCTCTGGCTCTGCTCTCGGATCGCGTTGCTTGGGGGGGTCTCTGGTGCCGCTCTCCGGTCTCCTATCTGGGGGGGGTCTCTGGCGCCGCTCTCGGGTGATGCTGTTGGGGGGGGGGGAGATCTCTGTCGCCGTTCTCCGGTGATGCTGCTGGGGAGGTCTCTGGCTTCGCTCTCGGGTCACGCTGCTGGGGGGGGGGGGGGTCTCTGGTGCTGCTCTTGGGTCTTGCTGCCGGGGGGGTTCTTTCGCGCTGCTCTCGGGTTTTGCTGCTGGGGGGTCTCTTGCTTCGCTCTCGGGTCATGCTGCTGGGGGGTCTCTGGCGCTGCTCTCGGGTTGTTCTGATGGAGGGTGTCTCTGGCGCCTCTCTCGGGTGATGCTGCCGAGGGGGGTCTCCGGCGCCGCTCTCGGGTTTCGCTGCTCGGGGGAGGTCTCTAGCGCCGCTCTCCGGTCGCGCTGCTGGGGGGGGGCTTTGCAAGCGGGGCCGGGTACTAAAGGCACCAAGCAGCTGGCGGAATCACGGAGAACAAGGGTCGTGGGGTCGGGGGTTGGTTGAGACCCTTTGGACCAGAGGCAGGGGGTCCAGGCTGCCAAATGTGTCGCGGAGAACCTCCATCTATCAGACGCGGCTTCCTCTCCGCGCTTGCAGAACTGAGCAGCTAAAAGTGTTAGAAGCCAAATCAGAGCGGCTCGTGTGTGTGTCAGAAACGGCTACGGGGAGCCAATTGCGACGGCAGCTGTTTGTGACGTCACACCGGCCCCGGGACTGCGGCGTCATCGAGTAGCCGCTGAGAATTCAGGAGTCCATCGGCTGCTCTGTGAACCGACATGGGCCGGCCTCAGCCCCACCAGCTCTGCTTTCCCTGGCTCTCCCCTCCGTGCCTCAGTTTCCTCCTCTGCAATCACCTCGCTCCCCAGTGGGGCCCAGGCTGCGCTTCAGCCCGGCCGGCCACTCCCGCCCGTCACCCGCAGGACCAGCCGCGGCCCCGCCCCCTAAACTGCGCCGTGGCCGGTGCTCCTGCCCAGCTCCAACCAGTCAATCTTAACGGACTGCTCTGTCAGCAAATGGGCTGTGATTAAAGGGCGCGTCCTTTATCTGAGGCGACCAATAAGCTGACCCGGGAATGATCTTAACGGACTGCTCTGTCCGCGAATGGGGTGTGACTAAGGGGCGCATCCTGACACTGCTGTCGGCCAAAAGGCTGTCTCTGGTGGATCTTAACGGACTGCTCTGTCCGCCAATGGAGCGTGACTCAGGGGCGTGTCCTAATGCAAATGTTGTACCAATAAAAGCAAGCAGGATCTTATGAGGGGGATAAGGCAAAAAGCCACATTTATTGTAAAGATAAAGAATAAAGAAAAGATAGAAGCAAACAACGTTGTTTAGCTACTTAGTCCTATCACTGCTTAACCCTTATACACTTATATAGATAAATATTCAGTCAATCATTCATCCATTCATTCAAGTTCTGTGTATTTGTTATAGTTCCCAGCCTGGAAGTTGCTTGTGACCGAATACTGGCCAGGTATTCTGTACACAAGTGATGGGAGTGGGGAGCGAAGTCCTGATCAGATGCGCATCTCAAGCTCCTGATGGGCTGGCAGCAGAACCTTGGACTCTGACTCCATAGTCTTTTAGTCCAGTTCTTATAGGAATTTCTTCCTATGCCAGTCTATGGGAATTGCTGCATCATGCTGATGTCCAGGGTGGCTGCCAGGTGCTCCTCAGTGATCTCATCGGGTGGATCTCCAGTACTTGGTTTTCTCCACTTGACACCTTTTGGTTGCACTGGCACCTGATGCCTTCTTCAGCCCTTTGTTGCTGCATTCTCAGGCTCGCACCTCTCAGAACCATTCATTCATCGTCCAAGCACTCTCTCTCTTACGTACATTCCCTAATTAATGTTTCCCATACAGTATTTTGCATAATAATACAAGAGTTGTAGTTACAAAAAGTTACAAAAGTTTCTGGGTGGCATTTCTTAAAACATTCTCTCTCTGAGTGCTGAGTTAGTTACTGTTATAGTTACAATGCTTCACTTTGCGATTAGGGTTAAGTGCTTCACAATGCTTTGAAGAGAACGGTTGTCAATTGTGTAACAGTAAGTTTGAGCGTGCCTTGGCACACAGAGAGGGGAGCTGTTTCTGGCTACATAGTAGTATATTTTTAACAGTTTGAAGTTACATGACCTAATATTACATTCCTAACAAATTATATTCTAGAGGGGCAAAAATGTTTAGATTTATAATTAAACAATCCTAACAAATAATAATAATAATAATAATAAATCTAAACACTTATCAAGCTTGATAACACTAAATCTAAACACTTTCACAAGAATAAATTTAACCCTTCTATGCTTCTTCTACTTAACAAACTTCTCCTCCTTAGACTTTTAGTTGTGGGGAACAAATTCTGGGGAGTCACTTCCACTTGGGGGAATCATGTTTAATACTTGACTATGTTATCCCTACACTAAGGCTGGCCGAGAGACTGTCCCAGACTGATCATAACAGACTGTTCTGTCCGCGAACGGGCTGAGAGTAAAGGGCGTGTTCGAAATCTGTGGCGCCCAATCTGAGGCTGTCCGAGGTGAATCTTAACGGACTGCTCCGTGCGCCAATGGGCGGTGACTAAAGGCGTGTTTTGGGGCTGCTGGCGGCCAATAGGTTGTCCGGGGTGGATTATAACAGACTCTTCTGTCCGCGAATGGGCTGTGACTAAGGGGCGTGTTCTGAATCAGAGGTACCCAATAGGCTGACCCGGCTGCATCTTAACGGACAGCTCTGTCTGCGAATGCGGTGTGACTAGGGGGAACGACCTGCCTCTGCTCTGGACCAATAGGCTGTCCGGGGTGGATCTTAATCGACTGCTCTGTCCTCGAATTGTCTGTGACTTAGGGGTGTTTCCTGGCTGTGTGCCAGCCAATGGGCTTTCGGAAGACAGCCTTGGCGGAGGATAGTGTCGCCCAATGGGCTGTCAGCAAAGGGTATCCAGCCTCTGTTTCGGCCAATAGGCTGTCGCAGGGGGGCGTTGTCTGACTGGGCGGCCGGCGCCGCCATGACAGGAAGGTCCGAGGAGCGCGAGCGAATCCTGGGTCCGAGTGCGAAGCAGCCCCGCACCCAGCCCGTCCCTTGTTGGTGTCTGGCCCGGGGGAGGAGGGGGCGCGAGAGAAGGTGGGGGAGCGGGCTGGGGGAGGGGTGTCTGCCCGGGGGAGGAGGGGGTGTGAGAGCAGACTGCATGGGGCGGAGAGGAGTTTGGTGCGGGGGCGGGGAGGAGTTTGGTGGTGGGGGGATCAGACTGCACGGGGCGGGGAGGAGTTTGGTGGGGAGGATCAGACTGCACGGGGCGGAGAGGAGTTTGGTGCGGGGGCGGGGAGGAGTTTGGTGGTGGGGGGATCAGACTGCACGGGGCGGGGAGGAGTTTGGTGGGGAGGATCAGACTGCACGGGGCGGGGAGGAGTTTGGTGGGGAGGATCAGACTGCACGGGGCGGGGAGGAGTTTGATGGTGGGGAGGATCAGACTGCATGGGGCGGAGAGGAGTTTGGTGGTGGTGGGGGATCAGACTGCACGGGGCGGAGAGGAGTTTGGTGGTGGGGGGAGCAGACTGCACGGGGCGGAGAGGAGTTTGGTGGTGGGGGGGATCAGACTGCACGGGGCGGGGAGGAGTTTGGTGGGGGGGAGCAGACTGCACGGGGCGGGGAGGAGTTTGATGGTGGGGAGGATCAGACTGCACGGGGCGGAGAGGAGTTTGGTGCGGTGGGGGGGGGGGATCAGACTGCACGGGGCGGAGAGGAGTTTGGTGGTGGGGGGATCAGACTGCACGGGGCGGGGAGGAGTTTGGTGGGGGGGAGCAGACTGCACGGGGCGGGGAGGAGTTTGATGGTGGGGAGGATCAGACTGCATGGGGCGGAGAGAAGTTTGGTGGTGGTGGGCGATCAGACTGCACGGGGCGGGGAGGAGTTTGGTGGTGGTGGGGGATCAGACTGCACGGGGCGGGGAGGAGTTTGGTGGTGGTGGGGGATCAGACTGCACGGGGCGGGGAGGAGTTTGGTGGTGGTGGGGGATCAGACTGCACGGGGCGGAGAGGAGTTTGGTGGTGGGGGGGATCAGACTGCACGGGGCGGGGAGGAGTTTGGTGAGGGGGGGAGCAGACTGCATGGGGCGGAGAGGAGTTTGGGGGGAAGGGGTTGCTGTGGGGTCTCCTCTCCCGAGTGGGGGCGTGACATCAGCGGCGGACGCTGCCGTCGCTGAGGCAGGAGCCCCGCCCAGCAATGGGGCGGGGCGGGATGAGGGGGAGTAGGGAACGTAGCCGCCGTGGCTTCTGGGAAACTGAGTGCCCCTGTCCGCAGCTCCCATCGGCCATTGCAGGGCCAGGGCAGGCCAGGCGCTGTTCGGTTGGGCGGATGCAGCGGAAGTGACATCACAACGCGGCCATTGACCAGGGAGCGACGCGGTTGGTCCCGCGCGCGTGTTACTCCAAGTGTCAGCGTCGCATCCTGGGACTTGTAGTTCTCATAGTGCGGCCTCCCGGGGCAGGTCGCAGCGCGCCCCGCCCCTATCATAGCCCCGCCCAGCGTGTTCCATCTTCTCTCCGCCCCCAACTGCATCTCAGGACGTTCCCGCAGCGCTACTCAGGCCCTGCTCACGTCTGCCCGCGCCCTCTGCACGGCCCCCCCCCGCCCGAACTGCACCCCCTTCTCCACCTCAGTGCATTCCCCACCCCCAGTCCAATCTGCACCCCCTTCCCCACCCCCAGTCCATTCTGCACCCTCTGCCCAATCTGCACCCCCTTCCCGACCCCCAGTCCATTCTGCACCCCCTTCCCCACCCCCAGTCCATTCTGCACCCCCTGCCCAATCTGCACCCCCTTCCCGACCCCCTGCCCAATCTGCACCCCCTTCCCCACCCCCAGTCCATTCTGCACCCCCTGCCCAATCTGCACCCCCTTCCCAACCCCCAGTCCATTCTGCACCCCCTGCCCAATCTGCACCCCCTTCCCCACCCCCAGTCCATTCTGCACCCTCTGCCCAATCTGCAATCCTCTTCCCCGACCCCGCAGTCCATTCTGCACCCCCTGCCCAATCTGCAACCCTCTTCCCCCACCCCCCAGTCCATTCTGCACCCCCTGCCCAATCTGCAACCCTCTTCCCCCACCCCCCAGTCCATTCTGCACCCCCTGCCCAATCTGCAACCCTCTTCCCCCACCCCCCAGTCCATTCTGCACCCCTCTTCCCCCACCCCCCAGTCCATTCTGCACCCCCTGCCCCATCTGCACTCCTTTCCCCACCCCCAGTCCATTCTGCACCCCCTGCCCAATCTGCAACACTCTTCCCCCACCCCCAGTCCATTCTGCACCCCCTGCCCAATCTGCAATCCTCTTCCCCCACCCCGCAGTCCATTCTGCACCCCCTGCCCAATCTGCACCCCTTTCCGCACCCCCCAGTCCATTCTGCACCCCCTGCCCAATCTGCAACCCTCTTCCCCACCCCCCAGTCCATTCTGCACCCCCTGCCCAATCTGCAACACTCTTCCCCCACCCCCAGTCCATTCTGCACCCCCTGCCCAATCTGCAATCCTCTTCCCCCACCCCGCAGTCCATTCTGCACCCCCTGCCCAAGCTGCACCCCTTTCCGCACCCCCCAGTCCATTCTGCACCCCCTGCCCAATCTGCAACCCTCTTCCCCCGCCCCGCAGTCCATTCTGCACCCCCTGCCCAATCTGCAACCCTCTTCCCCCACCAAGTGTATTCAACCCCTCCCCTGCCACCCAAACTGCCTCTCATGTGTTTGTCTCTTGTTGCTCTCTCGTATTGGCCAATACGTTCTGTCTGTTTCTGTCTGTGTCTTTGTCCTTGCTCTGCTTCTGCCATGTCCTTGTACAGGACACATACAGGCATTCCAGGTGAGCATCTCCACGGGTTAAGGGCCCAGGAGCTAAGGGGAATTGTGCAGGTACGCCAGTCGCGCAAGGGAGAGCACGGGAGACCAGTGGTGCGTCATGGCAGACTGATTCAGTATTGTTGTAATGGACGCGATACAGAGGGGCGGGGGGGGGGGGGTCGAAAGCAGTGGTCTCCAACCTTTTTACACCCAAGATCACTTTTAAATGACAGACCAAGCCAAGATTTACTTCCCTGCCCCTTCCTTGAAGCCCCGCTCTCTCTATTCTCCTCCTCTCCATCACTTGCTGTCCCCAATCCTTATACTGCTACTTTTCTTTAAAAAAACCAATTCTTCTGTAGAATGAGGTTTTTCCAACATTTGGCCTGTCTAGACTGGACCAAATGTCAGAAAAAAAACCCTTGTTTTGGAAGCCACCTTATTCCTTGGGGAAAGAGGAATATAGGGCTGACCGAAAGAGCCTGATTGCTCTTCCATTAAAAAAGCGGAAGAACAAACGCAACCCTGGATGCAGAAGAGTTTTTCTGAGATATCTCCAGAATCCTGAAAAACTCCTGCAGTCTAGCCGGACCCCCGCTGGGTTGAGACAGGATGTGTAGTCTCTGCGGTGGGAATGAGGGATTTGGGTGTGGGAAGGGGTAAGAGGTGCAAGCTCTGGGAGGAAATCTGGATGGAGGAGGAGGTGGAGAAGGGGACACTGGCTCGGGGAGGGGGCTCCAGGCTGGGCGGTGTTGGGATACTAAGCAAGTCACAGGCTTGTGGATGTGAGAATGCAGGAATTTGGGTTGGGGTATGTGAAGGGCTCAGGGCAGGGGGTTCCAGTGTTTGATAGGCTCAGATCTAGGGTCTGGGGAAGGGGGAGTGCAGGAGTGGTTGTGGCCAGATGGGGGCTTGGCTCCAATTGGGGGTTTGTTGGCCAAGCTCCATTTTTAAATAAAATACTATGTTAAGCACAAAAAGTTTCTGCATTGTCTTTATTTATGAGAATGGCAGGGAACCTGCCTTGAGTCAGGGGTCACTGACGCATAGAAAAGTCCTTTGGGAGCAGGGGACACAATACTGGGGACGGGTGCTAGTGGGTTCTGGGACAGGGAACAGGGTGCCAGTGGGGGCAGGGGAGAGGGGGCAGGGTGCCAGGACAGGTTTCTGCAGCAGGGGACAGGGTGCTGGGGGGGGTGGGGGGGGACAGGTTTCTGTAGTGGGGAAGGCAGGGGGACAGGTTTCTGCAGTAGGAGACAGGGTGCCAGAGGGAACCGGTTCCTGCGGGGGGGGGGGGGGGGGGCAGCGTGCCGTGGGACAAGTTCCTGCAGAGTGGGGAAGGCTTATACAGCGGGGTGGGGGGGGACAAGGGAGAGGGAACGGGGCCAGGAGGGCGGGGGACAGGTTTGGGGCAGAGGAGAGGAAACAAGGTTGGGGAGGGAAGCCTCTGACCCGCGCTCCCTCCGGACTGACCCCAGGGCAGCCAGGCTGGAGTGAAGAGAAGCGGCTGCCCGGAGAGCTGGTCATGGCGCTCAGCCAGGGTGCACCAAGCTCCACGTGGGCAGGCGCAGAGGAGAAGCCGCCGATCAGCTGGAGCGCGGGGCAGCGTCTTTCTGCTGAAAGTCACAGTCAGCTGGCTCGGGTGTTTCAGCCCTCCAGACCTCCCAGCTCCCACCATTCCTTGCAGCTACACACCTGTGTTGTTGCTCGGTGAGTAGCTGCTCCTCAAATGAGGAAATCTAATGTAAATGTACTGCGCACGCACGCAGTTCAGAGAGGGCTGAAGAGCTACTCTTAGAGCCTCAACATCTACCGGTAGATCGTGATCTATTGGTTGGTGACCATGGGGCTAAAGGCTAGAATTCCCGCAGCCACAGACCTTAGTGAGTGAGAGCCCACGCTGCGCTTTTTCTGCCGCCCTTGCAGAGGAATCAGTGCGGGGCCGTGGGCGGAGAAGAAACCGCCCGAGATGGACTTGAGCTGCCTGGACGTGATTCTCGGGACCCGTGAAGGGTCCTCAGTGTTCGGCCTTGGCATGGCTCTGTGTGAGTAAGAGATGCGTGCTTTCAAATCTTCAAGCGTCCTGGCAGTAGGTTTCTTCTGAGGCAGAGAGCTTCCTGCTGGGGCACGGAGCCTGGTGGCTTGGGGACTGGTGAAGGGGCAGTAGGCGGTTCAACAGAGCGTGGATAGAGATTCAAGGCCTCCTCTCTCTCCCCGTTCCTGTAGTGGCAGCGGCAGGGGGTGGCCGATGGTGGGAGGCTGCGGTGCGATGGTGGGAGGAGAAGCGATGCCGCGTCCTTGCGGACTCAAACGCTAAGTTGTTTGTTTGTTTTTCCCCTCTGCTGTGTTCGGTAGCGAGCGATAAGAAGTCAACCCTCCCGGTGTCCTCCCGTCTGGGGATGGAACGGAACCGAGAACAGCGAGCTCGGGAGTTTGGTCGAAGCGAGGCGAGAACCGTCCGGCTGGGATCGGAGCAGCCATCGCTGACAGGGAGATAAGTGTCGGGTCTGGAAATCTCTCGGCTTACGGCCCACTCGGGTCTAGGAAGTGAAGTCACGTTTGCTTAGACAGCGAGTCCGAGCGGAGGTTCCCGAGGTGCTTCCTTGGTAGCTCCTGTTTGTCAGGGGTGCTGGTTTCTCTGGAACACGGTGTCCTTCTCAGCAGACGCTGGGCTCGAGGAGGAAGAACCAAGGTGGTAAGGTTTCTGACTGCCTCTTATGTGTTTCTCTCTTGTTGCTGTCTCGTATTGGCCAATACGTTCTGTCTGTCTGTTTCTGTCTGTGTCTTTGTCCTTGCTCTGCTTCTGCCGTGTCCTTGTACAGCACACTTGCAGGCATTCCAGGTGAGCATCTCCAAGGGTTAAGGGCTCAGGAGCCAACGGGAATTCTGCAGGTATGCCAGTCGCGCAAGGGAGAGCGGTGGTGCGTCATGGCTGACTGACTCAGTGTTCTTGTAGAGGGCCCGATACATAGGCGAGAGGGGGGAAAGGGCTAAAGGATAGAATTCCCACAGCCACAGACCTTAGTGAGTGAGAGCTAACGCTGGGCTTTTTGGCAGCCCTTGCAGAGGAATCAGTGCGTGGCCATGGGCGGAGAAGAAATCGTCCGAGATGGACTTGAGCTGCCTGGACGTGATTCTCGGAACACGTGAAGGGTCCTCAGCGTTTGGCCTTCCCATGGCTCTGTGTGAGTAACACGTGCGTGCTTTGAAATCTTCAAGCGTCCTGGCAGTATGTTTCTTCTGAGGCAGAGAGCTTCCTGCTGGGGCACGGAGCCTGGTGTCATGGGGACTGGTGAAGGGGCTGTAGGCGGTTCAGGAGAGCGTGGATAGAGATTCAAGGCCCCCTTTCACTCCCCGTTCCTGGAGTGGCAACGGGAGGTGGTGGCCGATGGTGGAAGGCTGCGGTGCGATGGTGGAAGGAGAAGCGATGCCGCGTCCTTGCGGACTCAAACGCTAAGTTGTTTGTTTGTTTTTTCCCCTCTGCTGTGTTCGGTAGCGAGCGATAAGAAGTCAACCCTCCCGGTGTCCTCCCGTCTGGGGATGGAACGGAAACGAGAACAGCGAGCTCGGGAGCTTGGTCGAAGCGAGGCGAGAACCGTCCGGCTGGGAGCGGAGCAGCCATCGCTGACACGGAGATAAGTGTCGGGTCTGGAAATCTCTCGGCTTACGGCCCACTCGGGTCTAGGAAGGGAAGTCACGTTTGCTTAGACAGCGAGTCCGAGCGGAGGTTCCCGAGGTGCTTCCTTGGTAGTGGGAGAAACAGGGCTCCCGTTTGTCAGGGGTGCTGGTTTCTTTGGAACACGGTGTCCTTCTCAGCAGATGCTTGGCTCCAGGAGGAAGACGCAAGGTGGTAAGGTTTCTGGCTGCCACTCATGTGTTTCTCTCTTGTTGCTCTCTCGTATTGGCCAATACGTTCTGTCTGTCTGTTCCTGTCTGTGTCTTTGTCCTTGCTCTGCTTTTGCGGTGTCTTTGTACAGCACACTTGCAGGCATTCCAGGTGAGCATCTCCAAGGGTTAAGGGCTCAGGAGCCAATGGGAATTCTGCAGGTACGCCAGTCGCGCAAGGGAGAGCGGTGGTGCGTCATGGCTGACTGACTCAGTGTTCTTGTAGAGGACCCGATACATAGGCGAGGGCGGGGGGGGAAGGGCTAAAGGATAGAATTTCCACAGCCACAGACCTTAGTGAGTGAGAGGTCTCTTCAGTCACGCCGCTCTCGGGTCTCACTGCAGGGAGGGATTCTGGCGCCGCTCTCGGGTGGTGCAGGTTGGGGGTGTCTCTAGCGCCGCTCTCGGGTCTCGCTGCTGGGGGGGAGGGGTCTCTGGCGCCGCTTTCGGGTGATGCTGCTGGGCGGGGTCTCTAGCGTCGCTCTCCAGTCGCGCTGCTGGGGGGGGGTCTCTGGCTCTGCTCTCGGATCGCGTTGCTTGGGGGGGTCTCTGGTGCCGCTCTCCGGTCTCCTATCTGGGGGGGGTCTCTGGCGCCGCTCTCGGGTGATGCTGTTGGGGGGGGGGGAGATCTCTGTCGCCGTTCTCCGGTGATGCTGCTGGGGAGGTCTCTGGCTTCGCTCTCGGGTCACGCTGCTGGGGGGGGGGGGTCTCTGGTGCTGCTCTTGGGTCTTGCTGCCGGGGGGGTTCTTTCGCGCTGCTCTCGGGTTTTGCTGCTGGGGGGTCTCTTGCTTCGCTCTCGGGTCATGCTGCTGGGGGGTCTCTGGCGCTGCTCTCGGGTTGTTCTGATGGAGGGTGTCTCTGGCGCCTCTCTCGGGTGATGCTGCCGAGGGGGGTCTCCGGCGCCGCTCTCGGGTTTCGCTGCTCGGGGGAGGTCTCTAGCGCCGCTCTCCGGTCGCGCTGCTGGGGGGGGGCTTTGCAAGCGGGGCCGGGTACTAAAGGCACCAAGCAGCTGGCGGAATCACGGAGAACAAGGGTCGTGGGGTCGGGGGTTGGTTGAGACCCTTTGGACCAGAGGCAGGGGGTCCAGGCTGCCAAATGTGTCGCGGAGAACCTCCATCTATCAGACGCGGCTTCCTCTCCGCGCTTGCAGAACTGAGCAGCTAAAAGTGTTAGAAGCCAAATCAGAGCGGCTCGTGTGTGTGTCAGAAATGGCTACGGGGAGCCAATTGCGACGGCAGCTGTTTGTGACGTCACACCGGCCCCGGGACTGCGGCGTCATCGAGTAGCCGCTGAGAATTCAGGAGTCCATCGGCTGCTCTGTGAACCGACATGGGCCGGCCTCAGCCCCACCAGCTCTGCTTTCCCTGGCTCTCCCCTCCGTGCCTCAGTTTCCTCCTCTGCAATCACCTCGCTCCCCAGTGGGGCCCAGGCTGCGCTTCAGCCCGGCCGGCCACTCCCGCCCGTCACCCGCAGGACCAGCCGCGGCCCCGCCCCCTAAACTGCGCCGTGGCCGGTGCTCCTGCCCAGCTCCAACCAGTCAATCTTAACGGACTGCTCTGTCAGCAAATGGGCTGTGATTAAAGGGCGCGTCCTTTATCTGAGGCGACCAATAAGCTGACCCGGGAATGATCTTAACGGACTGCTCTGTCCGCGAATGGGGTGTGACTAAGGGGCGCATCCTGACACTGCTGTCGGCCAAAAGGCTGTCTCTGGTGGATCTTAACGGACTGCTCTGTCCGCCAATGGAGCGTGACTCAGGGGCGTGTCCTAATGCAAATGTTGTACCAATAAAAGCAAGCAGGATCTTATGAGGGGGATAAGGCAAAAAGCCACATTTATTGTAAAGATAAAGAATAAAGAAAAGATAGAAGCAAACAACGTTGTTTAGCTACTTAGTCCTATCACTGCTTAACCCTTATACACTTATATAGATAAATATTCAGTCAATCATTCATCCATTCATTCAAGTTCTGTGTATTTGTTATAGTTCCCAGCCTGGAAGTTGCTTGTGACCGAATACTGGCCAGGTATTCTGTACACAAGTGATGGGAGTGGGGAGCGAAGTCCTGATCAGATGCGCATCTCAAGCTCCTGATGGGCTGGCAGCAGAACCTTGGACTCTGACTCCATAGTCTTTTAGTCCAGTTCTTATAGGAATTTCTTCCTATGCCAGTCTATGGGAATTGCTGCATCATGCTGATGTCCAGGGTGGCTGCCAGGTGCTCCTCAGTGATCTCATCGGGTGGATCTCCAGTACTTGGTTTTCTCCACTTGACACCTTTTGGTTGCACTGGCACCTGATGCCTTCTTCAGCCCTTTGTTGCTGCATTCTCAGGCTCGCACCTCTCAGAACCATTCATTCATCGTCCAAGCACTCTCTCTCTTACGTACATTCCCTAATTAATGTTTCCCATACAGTATTTTGCATAATAATACAAGAGTTGTAGTTACAAAAAGTTACAAAAGTTTCTGGGTGGCATTTCTTAAAACATTCTCTCTCTGAGTGCTGAGTTAGTTACTGTTATAGTTACAATGCTTCACTTTGCGATTAGGGTTAAGTGCTTCACAATGCTTTGAAGAGAACGGTTGTCAATTGTGTAACAGTAAGTTTGAGCGTGCCTTGGCACACAGAGAGGGGAGCTGTTTCTGGCTACATAGTAGTATATTTTTAACAGTTTGAAGTTACATGACCTAATATTACATTCCTAACAAATTATATTCTAGAGGGGCAAAAATGTTTAGATTTATAATTAAACAATCCTAACAAATAATAATAATAATAATAATAAATCTAAACACTTATCAAGCTTGATAACACTAAATCTAAACACTTTCACAAGAATAAATTTAACCCTTCTATGCTTCTTCTACTTAACAAACTTCTCCTCCTTAGACTTTTAGTTGTGGGGAACAAATTCTGGGGAGTCACTTCCACTTGGGGGAATCATGTTTAATACTTGACTATGTTATCCCTACACTAAGGCTGGCCGAGAGACTGTCCCAGACTGATCATAACAGACTGTTCTGTCCGCGAACGGGCTGAGAGTAAAGGGCGTGTTCGAAATCTGTGGCGCCCAATCTGAGGCTGTCCGAGGTGAATCTTAACGGACTGCTCCGTGCGCCAATGGGCGGTGACTAAAGGCGTGTTTTGGGGCTGCTGGCGGCCAATAGGTTGTCCGGGGTGGATTATAACAGACTCTTCTGTCCGCGAATGGGCTGTGACTAAGGGGCGTGTTCTGAATCAGAGGTACCCAATAGGCTGACCCGGCTGCATCTTAACGGACAGCTCTGTCTGCGAATGCGGTGTGACTAGGGGGAACGACCTGCCTCTGCTCTGGACCAATAGGCTGTCCGGGGTGGATCTTAATCGACTGCTCTGTCCTCGAATTGTCTGTGACTTAGGGGTGTTTCCTGGCTGTGTGCCAGCCAATGGGCTTTCGGAAGACAGCCTTGGCGGAGGATAGTGTCGCCCAATGGGCTGTCAGCAAAGGGTATCCAGCCTCTGTTTCGGCCAATAGGCTGTCGCAGGGGGGCGTTGTCTGACTGGGCGGCCGGCGCCGCCATGACAGGAAGGTCCGAGGAGCGCGAGCGAATCCTGGGTCCGAGTGCGAAGCAGCCCCGCACCCAGCCCGTCCCTTGTTGGTGTCTGGCCCGGGGGAGGAGGGGGCGCGAGAGAAGGTGGGGGAGCGGGCTGGGGGAGGGTGTCTGCCGGGAGGAGGGGGTGTGAGAGCAGACTGCCGCTGGGCGGAGAGGAGTTTGGTGGGGCGGGAGGAGTTTGGGGGTGGTGGGGGGATCAGACTGCACGGGGCCGGGAGGAGTTTGGTGGGAGGATCAGACTGCACGGGGCGGAGAGGAGTTTGGTGCGGGGCGGGGAGGAGTTTGGTGGTGGGGGGATCTCAGACACACGGGCGGGGAAGGTTTGGTGGGAGGATCCAGACTGCACGGGGCGGGGGGTTTGGTGAGGGAGGATCTCAGACTGCACGGGGCGGAGGAGTTTGGTGAGGTGGGGAGGATCAGACTGCTGGGGGCGGAGAGGAGTTTGGTGGTGGTGGGGGATCAGACTGCAGGCGGAGAGGAGTTTGGTGGTGGGGGGAGACAGACTGCAGGGCGGAGAGGAGTTTGGTGAGGTGGGGGGATCAGACTGCACGGGGCGGGAGGAGTTTGGTGGGGAACGGGGCTGCACGGGGCGGGGAGGGAGTTTGATGGTGGGGAGGATCAGACTGCACGGGGCGGAGAGGAGTTTGGTGCGGTGGGGGGGGATCAGACTGCACGGGGCGGAGAGGAGTTTGGGGCTGGTGGGGGGATCCAGGGGCTGCAGGCGGGAGGGGAGTTTGGTGGGGGGACGGGCTGCGGGGCGGGGAGGGAGTTTGATGGTGGGGAGGATCAGACTGCATGGGGCGGAGAGAAGTTTGGTGGTGGTGGGCGATCAGACTGCACGGGGCGGGGAGGAGTTTGGTGGTGGTGGGGGATCAGACTGCACGGGGCGGGGAGGAGTTTGGTGGTGGTGGGGGATCAGACTGCACGGGGCGGAGAGGAGTTTGGTGGTGGGGGGAGCAGACTGCACGGGGCGGAGAGGAGTTTGGTGGTGGGGGGGATCAGACTGCACGGGGCGGGGAGGAGTTTGGTGAGGGGGGGAGCAGACTGCATGGGGCGGAGAGGAGTTTGGGGGGAAGGGGTTGCTGTGGGGTCTCCTCTCCCGAGTGGGGGCGTGACATCAGCGGCGGACGCTGCCGTCGCTGAGGCAGGAGCCCCGCCCAGCAATGGGGCGGGGCGGGATGAGGGGGAGTAGGGAACGTAGCCGCCGTGGCTTCTGGGAAACTGAGTGCCCCTGTCCGCAGCTCCCATCGGCCATTGCAGGGCCAGGGCAGGCCAGGCGCTGTTCGGTTGGGCGGATGCAGCGGAAGTGACATCACAACGCGGCCATTGACCAGGGAGCGACGCGGTTGGTCCCGCGCGCGTGTTACTCCAAGTGTCAGCGTCGCATCCTGGGACTTGTAGTTCTCATAGTGCGGCCTCCCGGGGCAGGTCGCAGCGCGCCCCGCCCCTATCATAGCCCCGCCCAGCGTGTTCCATCTTCTCTCCGCCCCCAACTGCATCTCAGGACGTTCCCGCAGCGCTACTCAGGCCCTGCTCACGTCTGCCCGCGCCCTCTGCACGGCCCCCCCCCGCCCGAACTGCACCCCCTTCTCCACCTCAGTGCATTCCCCACCCCCAGTCCAATCTGCACCCCCTTCCCCACCCCCAGTCCATTCTGCACCCTCTGCCCAATCTGCACCCCCTTCCCGACCCCCAGTCCATTCTGCACCCCCTTCCCCACCCCCAGTCCATTCTGCACCCCCTGCCCAATCTGCACCCCCTTCCCGACCCCCTGCCCAATCTGCACCCCCTTCCCCACCCCCAGTCCATTCTGCACCCCCTGCCCAATCTGCACCCCCTTCCCAACCCCCAGTCCATTCTGCACCCCCTGCCCAATCTGCACCCCCTTCCCCACCCCCAGTCCATTCTGCACCCTCTGCCCAATCTGCAATCCTCTTCCCCGACCCCGCAGTCCATTCTGCACCCCCTGCCCAATCTGCAACCCTCTTCCCCCACCCCCCAGTCCATTCTGCACCCCCTGCCCAATCTGCAACCCTCTTCCCCCACCCCCCAGTCCATTCTGCACCCCCTGCCCAATCTGCAACCCCTCTTCCCCCACCCCCCAGTCCATTCTGCACCCCTCTTCCCCCACCCCCCAGTCCATTCTGCACCCCCTGCCCCATCTGCACTCCTTTCCCCACCCCCAGTCCATTCTGCACCCCCTGCCCAATCTGCAACACTCTTCCCCCACCCCCAGTCCATTCTGCACCCCCTGCCCAATCTGCAATCCTCTTCCCCCACCCCGCAGTCCATTCTGCACCCCCTGCCCAATCTGCACCCCTTTCCGCACCCCCCAGTCCATTCTGCACCCCCTGCCCAATCTGCAACCCTCTTCCCCACCCCCCAGTCCATTCTGCACCCCCCTGCCCAATCTGCAACACTCTTCCCCCACCCCCAGTCCATTCTGCACCCCCTGCCCAATCTGCAATCCTCTTCCCCCACCCCGCAGTCCATTCTGCACCCCCTGCCCAAGCTGCACCCCTTTCCGCACCCCCCAGTCCATTCTGCACCCCCTGCCCAATCTGCAACCCTCTT
Organism: Pelodiscus sinensis; assembly: GCF_052426305.1. Lineage (NCBI taxonomy): Eukaryota > Metazoa > Chordata > Testudines > Trionychidae > Pelodiscus > Pelodiscus sinensis. The sequence continues at coordinate 43,717,470 of NC_143066.1, forward strand.
CCCCCGCCCCGCAGTCCATTCTGCACCCCCTGCCCAATCTGCAACCCTCTTCCCCCACCAAGTGTATTCAACCCCTCCCCTGCCACCCAAACTGCCTCTCATGTGTTTGTCTCTTGTTGCTCTCTCGTATTGGCCAATACGTTCTGTCTGTTTCTGTCTGTGTCTTTGTCCTTGCTCTGCTTCTGCCATGTCCTTGTACAGGACACATACAGGCATTCCAGGTGAGCATCTCCACGGGTTAAGGGCCCAGGAGCTAAGGGGAATTGTGCAGGTACGCCAGTCGCGCAAGGGAGAGCACGGGAGACCAGTGGTGCGTCATGGCAGACTGATTCAGTATTGTTGTAATGGACGCGATACAGAGGGGCGGGGGGGGGGGGTCGAAAGCAGTGGTCTCCAACCTTTTTACACCCAAGATCACTTTTAAATGACAGACCAAGCCAAGATTTACTTCCCTGCCCCTTCCTTGAAGCCCCGCTCTCTCTATTCTCCTCCTCTCCATCACTTGCTGTCCCCAATCCTTATACTGCTACTTTTCTTTAAAAAAACCAATTCTTCTGTAGAATGAGGTTTTTCCAACATTTGGCCTGTCTAGACTGGACCAAATGTCAGAAAAAAAACCCTTGTTTTGGAAGCCACCTTATTCCTTGGGGAAAGAGGAATATAGGGCTGACCGAAAGAGCCTGATTGCTCTTCCATTAAAAAAGCGGAAGAACAAACGCAACCCTGGATGCAGAAGAGTTTTTCTGAGATATCTCCAGAATCCTGAAAAACTCCTGCAGTCTAGCCGGACCCCCGCTGGGTTGAGACAGGATGTGTAGTCTCTGCGGTGGGAATGAGGGATTTGGGTGTGGGAAGGGGTAAGAGGTGCAAGCTCTGGGAGGAAATCTGGATGGAGGAGGAGGTGGAGAAGGGGACACTGGCTCGGGGAGGGGGCTCCAGGCTGGGCGGTGTTGGGATACTAAGCAAGTCACAGGCTTGTGGATGTGAGAATGCAGGAATTTGGGTTGGGGTATGTGAAGGGCTCAGGGCAGGGGGTTCCAGTGTTTGATAGGCTCAGATCTAGGGTCTGGGGAAGGGGGAGTGCAGGAGTGGTTGTGGCCAGATGGGGGCTTGGCTCCAATTGGGGGTTTGTTGGCCAAGCTCCATTTTTAAATAAAATACTATGTTAAGCACAAAAAGTTTCTGCATTGTCTTTATTTATGAGAATGGCAGGGAACCTGCCTTGAGTCAGGGGTCACTGACGCATAGAAAAGTCCTTTGGGAGCAGGGGACACAATACTGGGGACGGGTGCTAGTGGGTTCTGGGACAGGGAACAGGGTGCCAGTGGGGGCAGGGGAGAGGGGGCAGGGTGCCAGGACAGGTTTCTGCAGCAGGGGACAGGGTGCTGGGGGGGGGTGGGGGGGGACAGGTTTCTGTAGTGGGGAAGGCAGGGGGACAGGTTTCTGCAGTAGGAGACAGGGTGCCAGAGGGAACCGGTTCCTGCGGGGGGGGGGGGGGGCAGCGTGCCGTGGGACAAGTTCCTGCAGAGTGGGGAAGGCTTATACAGCGGGGTGGGGGGGGACAAGGGAGAGGGAACGGGGCCAGGAGGGCGGGGGACAGGTTTGGGGCAGAGGAGAGGAAACAAGGTTGGGGAGGGAAGCCTCTGACCCGCGCTCCCTCCGGACTGACCCCAGGGCAGCCAGGCTGGAGTGAAGAGAAGCGGCTGCCCGGAGAGCTGGTCATGGCGCTCAGCCAGGGTGCACCAAGCTCCACGTGGGCAGGCGCAGAGGAGAAGCCGCCGATCAGCTGGAGCGCGGGGCAGCGTCTTTCTGCTGAAAGTCACAGTCAGCTGGCTCGGGTGTTTCAGCCCTCCAGACCTCCCAGCTCCCACCATTCCTTGCAGCTACACACCTGTGTTGTTGCTCGGTGAGTAGCTGCTCCTCAAATGAGGAAATCTAATGTAAATGTACTGCGCACGCACGCAGTTCAGAGAGGGCTGAAGAGCTACTCTTAGAGCCTCAACATCTACCGGTAGATCGTGATCTATTGGTTGGTGACCATGGGGCTAAAGGCTAGAATTCCCGCAGCCACAGACCTTAGTGAGTGAGAGCCCACGCTGCGCTTTTTCTGCCGCCCTTGCAGAGGAATCAGTGCGGGGCCGTGGGCGGAGAAGAAACCGCCCGAGATGGACTTGAGCTGCCTGGACGTGATTCTCGGGACCCGTGAAGGGTCCTCAGTGTTCGGCCTTGGCATGGCTCTGTGTGAGTAAGAGATGCGTGCTTTCAAATCTTCAAGCGTCCTGGCAGTAGGTTTCTTCTGAGGCAGAGAGCTTCCTGCTGGGGCACGGAGCCTGGTGGCTTGGGGACTGGTGAAGGGGCAGTAGGCGGTTCAACAGAGCGTGGATAGAGATTCAAGGCCTCCTCTCTCTCCCCGTTCCTGTAGTGGCAGCGGCAGGGGGTGGCCGATGGTGGGAGGCTGCGGTGCGATGGTGGGAGGAGAAGCGATGCCGCGTCCTTGCGGACTCAAACGCTAAGTTGTTTGTTTGTTTTTTCCCCTCTGCTGTGTTCGGTAGCGAGCGATAAGAAGTCAACCCTCCCGGTGTCCTCCCGTCTGGGGATGGAACGGAACCGAGAACAGCGAGCTCGGGAGTTTGGTCGAAGCGAGGCGAGAACCGTCCGGCTGGGATCGGAGCAGCCATCGCTGACAGGGAGATAAGTGTCGGGTCTGGAAATCTCTCGGCTTACGGCCCACTCGGGTCTAGGAAGTGAAGTCACGTTTGCTTAGACAGCGAGTCCGAGCGGAGGTTCCCGAGGTGCTTCCTTGGTAGCTCCTGTTTGTCAGGGGTGCTGGTTTCTCTGGAACACGGTGTCCTTCTCAGCAGACGCTGGGCTCGAGGAGGAAGAACCAAGGTGGTAAGGTTTCTGACTGCCTCTTATGTGTTTCTCTCTTGTTGCTGTCTCGTATTGGCCAATACGTTCTGTCTGTCTGTTTCTGTCTGTGTCTTTGTCCTTGCTCTGCTTCTGCCGTGTCCTTGTACAGCACACTTGCAGGCATTCCAGGTGAGCATCTCCAAGGGTTAAGGGCTCAGGAGCCAACGGGAATTCTGCAGGTATGCCAGTCGCGCAAGGGAGAGCGGTGGTGCGTCATGGCTGACTGACTCAGTGTTCTTGTAGAGGGCCCGATACATAGGCGAGAGGGGGGGAAAGGGCTAAAGGATAGAATTCCCACAGCCACAGACCTTAGTGAGTGAGAGCTAACGCTGGGCTTTTTTGGCAGCCCTTGCAGAGGAATCAGTGCGTGGCCATGGGCGGAGAAGAAATCGTCCGAGATGGACTTGAGCTGCCTGGACGTGATTCTCGGAACACGTGAAGGGTCCTCAGCGTTTGGCCTTCCCATGGCTCTGTGTGAGTAACACGTGCGTGCTTTGAAATCTTCAAGCGTCCTGGCAGTATGTTTCTTCTGAGGCAGAGAGCTTCCTGCTGGGGCACGGAGCCTGGTGTCATGGGGACTGGTGAAGGGGCTGTAGGCGGTTCAGGAGAGCGTGGATAGAGATTCAAGGCCTCCTTTCACTCCCCGTTCCTGGAGTGGCAACGGGAGGTGGTGGCCGATGGTGGAAGGCTGCGGTGCGATGGTGGAAGGAGAAGCGATGCCGCGTCCTTGCGGACTCAAACGCTAAGTTGTTTGTTTGTTTTTTCCCCTCTGCTGTGTTCGGTAGCGAGCGATAAGAAGTCAACCCTCCCGGTGTCCTCCCGTCTGGGGATGGAACGGAAACGAGAACAGCGAGCTCGGGAGCTTGGTCGAAGCGAGGCGAGAACCGTCCGGCTGGGAGCGGAGCAGCCATCGCTGACACGGAGATAAGTGTCGGGTCTGGAAATCTCTCGGCTTACGGCCCACTCGGGTCTAGGAAGGGAAGTCACGTTTGCTTAGACAGCGAGTCCGAGCGGAGGTTCCCGAGGTGCTTCCTTGGTAGTGGGAGAAACAGGGCTCCCGTTTGTCAGGGGTGCTGGTTTCTTTGGAACACGGTGTCCTTCTCAGCAGATGCTTGGCTCCAGGAGGAAGACGCAAGGTGGTAAGGTTTCTGGCTGCCACTCATGTGTTTCTCTCTTGTTGCTCTCTCGTATTGGCCAATACGTTCTGTCTGTCTGTTCCTGTCTGTGTCTTTGTCCTTGCTCTGCTTTTGCGGTGTCTTTGTACAGCACACTTGCAGGCATTCCAGGTGAGCATCTCCAAGGGTTAAGGGCTCAGGAGCCAATGGGAATTCTGCAGGTACGCCAGTCGCGCAAGGGAGAGCGGTGGTGCGTCATGGCTGACTGACTCAGTGTTCTTGTAGAGGACCCGATACATAGGCGAGGGCGGGGGGGGAAGGGCTAAAGGATAGAATTTCCACAGCCACAGACCTTAGTGAGTGAGAGGTCTCTTCAGTCACGCCGCTCTCGGGTCTCACTGCAGGGAGGGATTCTGGCGCCGCTCTCGGGTGGTGCAGGTTGGGGGTGTCTCTAGCGCCGCTCTCGGGTCTCGCTGCTGGGGGGGAGGGGTCTCTGGCGCCGCTTTCGGGTGATGCTGCTGGGCGGGGTCTCTAGCGTCGCTCTCCAGTCGCGCTGCTGGGGGGGGGTCTCTGGCTCTGCTCTCGGATCGCGTTGCTTGGGGGGGTCTCTGGTGCCGCTCTCCGGTCTCCTATCTGGGGGGGGTCTCTGGCGCCGCTCTCGGGTGATGCTGTTGGGGGGGGGGGAGATCTCTGTCGCCGTTCTCCGGTGATGCTGCTGGGGAGGTCTCTGGCTTCGCTCTCGGGTCACGCTGCTGGGGGGGGGGGGGGTCTCTGGTGCTGCTCTTGGGTCTTGCTGCCGGGGGGGTTCTTTCGCGCTGCTCTCGGGTTTTGCTGCTGGGGGGTCTCTTGCTTCGCTCTCGGGTCATGCTGCTGGGGGGTCTCTGGCGCTGCTCTCGGGTTGTTCTGATGGAGGGTGTCTCTGGCGCCTCTCTCGGGTGATGCTGCCGAGGGGGGTCTCCGGCGCCGCTCTCGGGTTTCGCTGCTCGGGGGAGGTCTCTAGCGCCGCTCTCCGGTCGCGCTGCTGGGGGGGGGCTTTGCAAGCGGGGCCGGGTACTAAAGGCACCAAGCAGCTGGCGGAATCACGGAGAACAAGGGTCGTGGGGTCGGGGGTTGGTTGAGACCCTTTGGACCAGAGGCAGGGGGTCCAGGCTGCCAAATGTGTCGCGGAGAACCTCCATCTATCAGACGCGGCTTCCTCTCCGCGCTTGCAGAACTGAGCAGCTAAAAGTGTTAGAAGCCAAATCAGAGCGGCTCGTGTGTGTGTCAGAAACGGCTACGGGGAGCCAATTGCGACGGCAGCTGTTTGTGACGTCACACCGGCCCCGGGACTGCGGCGTCATCGAGTAGCCGCTGAGAATTCAGGAGTCCATCGGCTGCTCTGTGAACCGACATGGGCCGGCCTCAGCCCCACCAGCTCTGCTTTCCCTGGCTCTCCCCTCCGTGCCTCAGTTTCCTCCTCTGCAATCACCTCGCTCCCCAGTGGGGCCCAGGCTGCGCTTCAGCCCGGCCGGCCACTCCCGCCCGTCACCCGCAGGACCAGCCGCGGCCCCGCCCCCTAAACTGCGCCGTGGCCGGTGCTCCTGCCCAGCTCCAACCAGTCAATCTTAACGGACTGCTCTGTCAGCAAATGGGCTGTGATTAAAGGGCGCGTCCTTTATCTGAGGCGACCAATAAGCTGACCCGGGAATGATCTTAACGGACTGCTCTGTCCGCGAATGGGGTGTGACTAAGGGGCGCATCCTGACACTGCTGTCGGCCAAAAGGCTGTCTCTGGTGGATCTTAACGGACTGCTCTGTCCGCCAATGGAGCGTGACTCAGGGGCGTGTCCTAATGCAAATGTTGTACCAATAAAAGCAAGCAGGATCTTATGAGGGGGATAAGGCAAAAAGCCACATTTATTGTAAAGATAAAGAATAAAGAAAAGATAGAAGCAAACAACGTTGTTTAGCTACTTAGTCCTATCACTGCTTAACCCTTATACACTTATATAGATAAATATTCAGTCAATCATTCATCCATTCATTCAAGTTCTGTGTATTTGTTATAGTTCCCAGCCTGGAAGTTGCTTGTGACCGAATACTGGCCAGGTATTCTGTACACAAGTGATGGGAGTGGGGAGCGAAGTCCTGATCAGATGCGCATCTCAAGCTCCTGATGGGCTGGCAGCAGAACCTTGGACTCTGACTCCATAGTCTTTTAGTCCAGTTCTTATAGGAATTTCTTCCTATGCCAGTCTATGGGAATTGCTGCATCATGCTGATGTCCAGGGTGGCTGCCAGGTGCTCCTCAGTGATCTCATCGGGTGGATCTCCAGTACTTGGTTTTCTCCACTTGACACCTTTTGGTTGCACTGGCACCTGATGCCTTCTTCAGCCCTTTGTTGCTGCATTCTCAGGCTCGCACCTCTCAGAACCATTCATTCATCGTCCAAGCACTCTCTCTCTTACGTACATTCCCTAATTAATGTTTCCCATACAGTATTTTGCATAATAATACAAGAGTTGTAGTTACAAAAAGTTACAAAAGTTTCTGGGTGGCATTTCTTAAAACATTCTCTCTCTGAGTGCTGAGTTAGTTACTGTTATAGTTACAATGCTTCACTTTGCGATTAGGGTTAAGTGCTTCACAATGCTTTGAAGAGAACGGTTGTCAATTGTGTAACAGTAAGTTTGAGCGTGCCTTGGCACACAGAGAGGGGAGCTGTTTCTGGCTACATAGTAGTATATTTTTAACAGTTTGAAGTTACATGACCTAATATTACATTCCTAACAAATTATATTCTAGAGGGGCAAAAATGTTTAGATTTATAATTAAACAATCCTAACAAATAATAATAATAATAATAATAAATCTAAACACTTATCAAGCTTGATAACACTAAATCTAAACACTTTCACAAGAATAAATTTAACCCTTCTATGCTTCTTCTACTTAACAAACTTCTCCTCCTTAGACTTTTAGTTGTGGGGAACAAATTCTGGGGAGTCACTTCCACTTGGGGGAATCATGTTTAATACTTGACTATGTTATCCCTACACTAAGGCTGGCCGAGAGACTGTCCCAGACTGATCATAACAGACTGTTCTGTCCGCGAACGGGCTGAGAGTAAAGGGCGTGTTCGAAATCTGTGGCGCCCAATCTGAGGCTGTCCGAGGTGAATCTTAACGGACTGCTCCGTGCGCCAATGGGCGGTGACTAAAGGCGTGTTTTGGGGCTGCTGGCGGCCAATAGGTTGTCCGGGGTGGATTATAACAGACTCTTCTGTCCGCGAATGGGCTGTGACTAAGGGGCGTGTTCTGAATCAGAGGTACCCAATAGGCTGACCCGGCTGCATCTTAACGGACAGCTCTGTCTGCGAATGCGGTGTGACTAGGGGGAACGACCTGCCTCTGCTCTGGACCAATAGGCTGTCCGGGGTGGATCTTAATCGACTGCTCTGTCCTCGAATTGTCTGTGACTTAGGGGTGTTTCCTGGCTGTGTGCCAGCCAATGGGCTTTCGGAAGACAGCCTTGGCGGAGGATAGTGTCGCCCAATGGGCTGTCAGCAAAGGGTATCCAGCCTCTGTTTCGGCCAATAGGCTGTCGCAGGGGGGCGTTGTCTGACTGGGCGGCCGGCGCCGCCATGACAGGAAGGTCCGAGGAGCGCGAGCGAATCCTGGGTCCGAGTGCGAAGCAGCCCCGCACCCAGCCCGTCCCTTGTTGGTGTCTGGCCCGGGGGAGGAGGGGGCGCGAGAGAAGGTGGGGGAGCGGGCTGGGGGAGGGGTGTCTGCCCGGGGGAGGAGGGGGTGTGAGAGCAGACTGCATGGGGCGGAGAGGAGTTTGGTGCGGGGGCGGGGAGGAGTTTGGTGGTGGGGGGATCAGACTGCACGGGGCGGGGAGGAGTTTGGTGGGGAGGATCAGACTGCACGGGGCGGAGAGGAGTTTGGTGCGGGGGCGGGGAGGAGTTTGGTGGTGGGGGGATCAGACTGCACGGGGCGGGGAGGAGTTTGGTGGGGAGGATCAGACTGCACGGGGCGGGGAGGAGTTTGGTGGGGAGGATCAGACTGCACGGGGCGGGGAGGAGTTTGATGGTGGGGAGGATCAGACTGCATGGGGCGGAGAGGAGTTTGGTGGTGGTGGGGGATCAGACTGCACGGGGCGGAGAGGAGTTTGGTGGTGGGGGGAGCAGACTGCACGGGGCGGAGAGGAGTTTGGTGGTGGGGGGGATCAGACTGCACGGGGCGGGGAGGAGTTTGGTGGGGGGGAGCAGACTGCACGGGGCGGGGAGGAGTTTGATGGTGGGGAGGATCAGACTGCACGGGGCGGAGAGGAGTTTGGTGCGGTGGGGGGGGGGGATCAGACTGCACGGGGCGGAGAGGAGTTTGGTGGTGGGGGGATCAGACTGCACGGGGCGGGGAGGAGTTTGGTGGGGGGGAGCAGACTGCACGGGGCGGGGAGGAGTTTGATGGTGGGGAGGATCAGACTGCATGGGGCGGAGAGAAGTTTGGTGGTGGTGGGCGATCAGACTGCACGGGGCGGGGAGGAGTTTGGTGGTGGTGGGGGATCAGACTGCACGGGGCGGGGAGGAGTTTGGTGGTGGTGGGGGATCAGACTGCACGGGGCGGGGAGGAGTTTGGTGGTGGTGGGGGATCAGACTGCACGGGGCGGAGAGGAGTTTGGTGGTGGGGGGGATCAGACTGCACGGGGCGGGGAGGAGTTTGGTGAGGGGGGGAGCAGACTGCATGGGGCGGAGAGGAGTTTGGGGGGAAGGGGTTGCTGTGGGGTCTCCTCTCCCGAGTGGGGGCGTGACATCAGCGGCGGACGCTGCCGTCGCTGAGGCAGGAGCCCCGCCCAGCAATGGGGCGGGGCGGGATGAGGGGGAGTAGGGAACGTAGCCGCCGTGGCTTCTGGGAAACTGAGTGCCCCTGTCCGCAGCTCCCATCGGCCATTGCAGGGCCAGGGCAGGCCAGGCGCTGTTCGGTTGGGCGGATGCAGCGGAAGTGACATCACAACGCGGCCATTGACCAGGGAGCGACGCGGTTGGTCCCGCGCGCGTGTTACTCCAAGTGTCAGCGTCGCATCCTGGGACTTGTAGTTCTCATAGTGCGGCCTCCCGGGGCAGGTCGCAGCGCGCCCCGCCCCTATCATAGCCCCGCCCAGCGTGTTCCATCTTCTCTCCGCCCCCAACTGCATCTCAGGACGTTCCCGCAGCGCTACTCAGGCCCTGCTCACGTCTGCCCGCGCCCTCTGCACGGCCCCCCCCCGCCCGAACTGCACCCCCTTCTCCACCTCAGTGCATTCCCCACCCCCAGTCCAATCTGCACCCCCTTCCCCACCCCCAGTCCATTCTGCACCCTCTGCCCAATCTGCACCCCCTTCCCGACCCCCAGTCCATTCTGCACCCCCTTCCCCACCCCCAGTCCATTCTGCACCCCCTGCCCAATCTGCACCCCCTTCCCGACCCCCTGCCCAATCTGCACCCCCTTCCCCACCCCCAGTCCATTCTGCACCCCCTGCCCAATCTGCACCCCCTTCCCAACCCCCAGTCCATTCTGCACCCCCTGCCCAATCTGCACCCCCTTCCCCACCCCCAGTCCATTCTGCACCCTCTGCCCAATCTGCAATCCTCTTCCCCGACCCCGCAGTCCATTCTGCACCCCCTGCCCAATCTGCAACCCTCTTCCCCCACCCCCCAGTCCATTCTGCACCCCCTGCCCAATCTGCAACCCTCTTCCCCCACCCCCCAGTCCATTCTGCACCCCCTGCCCAATCTGCAACCCTCTTCCCCCACCCCCCAGTCCATTCTGCACCCCTCTTCCCCCACCCCCCAGTCCATTCTGCACCCCCTGCCCCATCTGCACTCCTTTCCCCACCCCCAGTCCATTCTGCACCCCCTGCCCAATCTGCAACACTCTTCCCCCACCCCCAGTCCATTCTGCACCCCCTGCCCAATCTGCAATCCTCTTCCCCCACCCCGCAGTCCATTCTGCACCCCCTGCCCAATCTGCACCCCTTTCCGCACCCCCCAGTCCATTCTGCACCCCCTGCCCAATCTGCAACCCTCTTCCCCACCCCCCAGTCCATTCTGCACCCCCTGCCCAATCTGCAACACTCTTCCCCCACCCCCAGTCCATTCTGCACCCCCTGCCCAATCTGCAATCCTCTTCCCCCACCCCGCAGTCCATTCTGCACCCCCTGCCCAAGCTGCACCCCTTTCCGCACCCCCCAGTCCATTCTGCACCCCCTGCCCAATCTGCAACCCTCTTCCCCCGCCCCGCAGTCCATTCTGCACCCCCTGCCCAATCTGCAACCCTCTTCCCCCACCAAGTGTATTCAACCCCTCCCCTGCCACCCAAACTGCCTCTCATGTGTTTGTCTCTTGTTGCTCTCTCGTATTGGCCAATACGTTCTGTCTGTTTCTGTCTGTGTCTTTGTCCTTGCTCTGCTTCTGCCATGTCCTTGTACAGGACACATACAGGCATTCCAGGTGAGCATCTCCACGGGTTAAGGGCCCAGGAGCTAAGGGGAATTGTGCAGGTACGCCAGTCGCGCAAGGGAGAGCACGGGAGACCAGTGGTGCGTCATGGCAGACTGATTCAGTATTGTTGTAATGGACGCGATACAGAGGGGCGGGGGGGGGGGGGTCGAAAGCAGTGGTCTCCAACCTTTTTACACCCAAGATCACTTTTAAATGACAGACCAAGCCAAGATTTACTTCCCTGCCCCTTCCTTGAAGCCCCGCTCTCTCTATTCTCCTCCTCTCCATCACTTGCTGTCCCCAATCCTTATACTGCTACTTTTCTTTAAAAAAACCAATTCTTCTGTAGAATGAGGTTTTTCCAACATTTGGCCTGTCTAGACTGGACCAAATGTCAGAAAAAAAACCCTTGTTTTGGAAGCCACCTTATTCCTTGGGGAAAGAGGAATATAGGGCTGACCGAAAGAGCCTGATTGCTCTTCCATTAAAAAAGCGGAAGAACAAACGCAACCCTGGATGCAGAAGAGTTTTTCTGAGATATCTCCAGAATCCTGAAAAACTCCTGCAGTCTAGCCGGACCCCCGCTGGGTTGAGACAGGATGTGTAGTCTCTGCGGTGGGAATGAGGGATTTGGGTGTGGGAAGGGGTAAGAGGTGCAAGCTCTGGGAGGAAATCTGGATGGAGGAGGAGGTGGAGAAGGGGACACTGGCTCGGGGAGGGGGCTCCAGGCTGGGCGGTGTTGGGATACTAAGCAAGTCACAGGCTTGTGGATGTGAGAATGCAGGAATTTGGGTTGGGGTATGTGAAGGGCTCAGGGCAGGGGGTTCCAGTGTTTGATAGGCTCAGATCTAGGGTCTGGGGAAGGGGGAGTGCAGGAGTGGTTGTGGCCAGATGGGGGCTTGGCTCCAATTGGGGGTTTGTTGGCCAAGCTCCATTTTTAAATAAAATACTATGTTAAGCACAAAAAGTTTCTGCATTGTCTTTATTTATGAGAATGGCAGGGAACCTGCCTTGAGTCAGGGGTCACTGACGCATAGAAAAGTCCTTTGGGAGCAGGGGACACAATACTGGGGACGGGTGCTAGTGGGTTCTGGGACAGGGAACAGGGTGCCAGTGGGGGCAGGGGAGAGGGGGCAGGGTGCCAGGACAGGTTTCTGCAGCAGGGGACAGGGTGCTGGGGGGGGTGGGGGGGGACAGGTTTCTGTAGTGGGGAAGGCAGGGGGACAGGTTTCTGCAGTAGGAGACAGGGTGCCAGAGGGAACCGGTTCCTGCGGGGGGGGGGGGGGGGGGCAGCGTGCCGTGGGACAAGTTCCTGCAGAGTGGGGAAGGCTTATACAGCGGGGTGGGGGGGGACAAGGGAGAGGGAACGGGGCCAGGAGGGCGGGGGACAGGTTTGGGGCAGAGGAGAGGAAACAAGGTTGGGGAGGGAAGCCTCTGACCCGCGCTCCCTCCGGACTGACCCCAGGGCAGCCAGGCTGGAGTGAAGAGAAGCGGCTGCCCGGAGAGCTGGTCATGGCGCTCAGCCAGGGTGCACCAAGCTCCACGTGGGCAGGCGCAGAGGAGAAGCCGCCGATCAGCTGGAGCGCGGGGCAGCGTCTTTCTGCTGAAAGTCACAGTCAGCTGGCTCGGGTGTTTCAGCCCTCCAGACCTCCCAGCTCCCACCATTCCTTGCAGCTACACACCTGTGTTGTTGCTCGGTGAGTAGCTGCTCCTCAAATGAGGAAATCTAATGTAAATGTACTGCGCACGCACGCAGTTCAGAGAGGGCTGAAGAGCTACTCTTAGAGCCTCAACATCTACCGGTAGATCGTGATCTATTGGTTGGTGACCATGGGGCTAAAGGCTAGAATTCCCGCAGCCACAGACCTTAGTGAGTGAGAGCCCACGCTGCGCTTTTTCTGCCGCCCTTGCAGAGGAATCAGTGCGGGGCCGTGGGCGGAGAAGAAACCGCCCGAGATGGACTTGAGCTGCCTGGACGTGATTCTCGGGACCCGTGAAGGGTCCTCAGTGTTCGGCCTTGGCATGGCTCTGTGTGAGTAAGAGATGCGTGCTTTCAAATCTTCAAGCGTCCTGGCAGTAGGTTTCTTCTGAGGCAGAGAGCTTCCTGCTGGGGCACGGAGCCTGGTGGCTTGGGGACTGGTGAAGGGGCAGTAGGCGGTTCAACAGAGCGTGGATAGAGATTCAAGGCCTCCTCTCTCTCCCCGTTCCTGTAGTGGCAGCGGCAGGGGGTGGCCGATGGTGGGAGGCTGCGGTGCGATGGTGGGAGGAGAAGCGATGCCGCGTCCTTGCGGACTCAAACGCTAAGTTGTTTGTTTGTTTTTTCCCCTCTGCTGTGTTCGGTAGCGAGCGATAAGAAGTCAACCCTCCCGGTGTCCTCCCGTCTGGGGATGGAACGGAACCGAGAACAGCGAGCTCGGGAGTTTGGTCGAAGCGAGGCGAGAACCGTCCGGCTGGGATCGGAGCAGCCATCGCTGACAGGGAGATAAGTGTCGGGTCTGGAAATCTCTCGGCTTACGGCCCACTCGGGTCTAGGAAGTGAAGTCACGTTTGCTTAGACAGCGAGTCCGAGCGGAGGTTCCCGAGGTGCTTCCTTGGTAGCTCCTGTTTGTCAGGGGTGCTGGTTTCTCTGGAACACGGTGTCCTTCTCAGCAGACGCTGGGCTCGAGGAGGAAGAACCAAGGTGGTAAGGTTTCTGACTGCCTCTTATGTGTTTCTCTCTTGTTGCTGTCTCGTATTGGCCAATACGTTCTGTCTGTCTGTTTCTGTCTGTGTCTTTGTCCTTGCTCTGCTTCTGCCGTGTCCTTGTACAGCACACTTGCAGGCATTCCAGGTGAGCATCTCCAAGGGTTAAGGGCTCAGGAGCCAACGGGAATTCTGCAGGTATGCCAGTCGCGCAAGGGAGAGCGGTGGTGCGTCATGGCTGACTGACTCAGTGTTCTTGTAGAGGGCCCGATACATAGGCGAGAGGGGGGGAAAGGGCTAAAGGATAGAATTCCCACAGCCACAGACCTTAGTGAGTGAGAGCTAACGCTGGGCTTTTTTGGCAGCCCTTGCAGAGGAATCAGTGCGTGGCCATGGGCGGAGAAGAAATCGTCCGAGATGGACTTGAGCTGCCTGGACGTGATTCTCGGAACACGTGAAGGGTCCTCAGCGTTTGGCCTTCCCATGGCTCTGTGTGAGTAACACGTGCGTGCTTTGAAATCTTCAAGCGTCCTGGCAGTATGTTTCTTCTGAGGCAGAGAGCTTCCTGCTGGGGCACGGAGCCTGGTGTCATGGGGACTGGTGAAGGGGCTGTAGGCGGTTCAGGAGAGCGTGGATAGAGATTCAAGGCCTCCTTTCACTCCCCGTTCCTGGAGTGGCAACGGGAGGTGGTGGCCGATGGTGGAAGGCTGCGGTGCGATGGTGGAAGGAGAAGCGATGCCGCGTCCTTGCGGACTCAAACGCTAAGTTGTTTGTTTGTTTTTTCCCCTCTGCTGTGTTCGGTAGCGAGCGATAAGAAGTCAACCCTCCCGGTGTCCTCCCGTCTGGGGATGGAACGGAAACGAGAACAGCGAGCTCGGGAGCTTGGTCGAAGCGAGGCGAGAACCGTCCGGCTGGGAGCGGAGCAGCCATCGCTGACACGGAGATAAGTGTCGGGTCTGGAAATCTCTCGGCTTACGGCCCACTCGGGTCTAGGAAGGGAAGTCACGTTTGCTTAGACAGCGAGTCCGAGCGGAGGTTCCCGAGGTGCTTCCTTGGTAGTGGGAGAAACAGGGCTCCCGTTTGTCAGGGGTGCTGGTTTCTTTGGAACACGGTGTCCTTCTCAGCAGATGCTTGGCTCCAGGAGGAAGACGCAAGGTGGTAAGGTTTCTGGCTGCCACTCATGTGTTTCTCTCTTGTTGCTCTCTCGTATTGGCCAATACGTTCTGTCTGTCTGTTCCTGTCTGTGTCTTTGTCCTTGCTCTGCTTTTGCGGTGTCTTTGTACAGCACACTTGCAGGCATTCCAGGTGAGCATCTCCAAGGGTTAAGGGCTCAGGAGCCAATGGGAATTCTGCAGGTACGCCAGTCGCGCAAGGGAGAGCGGTGGTGCGTCATGGCTGACTGACTCAGTGTTCTTGTAGAGGACCCGATACATAGGCGAGGGCGGGGGGGGAAGGGCTAAAGGATAGAATTTCCACAGCCACAGACCTTAGTGAGTGAGAGGTCTCTTCAGTCACGCCGCTCTCGGGTCTCACTGCAGGGAGGGATTCTGGCGCCGCTCTCGGGTGGTGCAGGTTGGGGGTGTCTCTAGCGCCGCTCTCGGGTCTCGCTGCTGGGGGGGAGGGGTCTCTGGCGCCGCTTTCGGGTGATGCTGCTGGGCGGGGTCTCTAGCGTCGCTCTCCAGTCGCGCTGCTGGGGGGGGGTCTCTGGCTCTGCTCTCGGATCGCGTTGCTTGGGGGGGTCTCTGGTGCCGCTCTCCGGTCTCCTATCTGGGGGGGGTCTCTGGCGCCGCTCTCGGGTGATGCTGTTGGGGGGGGGGGAGATCTCTGTCGCCGTTCTCCGGTGATGCTGCTGGGGAGGTCTCTGGCTTCGCTCTCGGGTCACGCTGCTGGGGGGGGGGGGTCTCTGGTGCTGCTCTTGGGTCTTGCTGCCGGGGGGGTTCTTTCGCGCTGCTCTCGGGTTTTGCTGCTGGGGGGTCTCTTGCTTCGCTCTCGGGTCATGCTGCTGGGGGGTCTCTGGCGCTGCTCTCGGGTTGTTCTGATGGAGGGTGTCTCTGGCGCCTCTCTCGGGTGATGCTGCCGAGGGGGGTCTCCGGCGCCGCTCTCGGGTTTCGCTGCTCGGGGGAGGTCTCTAGCGCCGCTCTCCGGTCGCGCTGCTGGGGGGGGGCTTTGCAAGCGGGGCCGGGTACTAAAGGCACCAAGCAGCTGGCGGAATCACGGAGAACAAGGGTCGTGGGGTCGGGGGTTGGTTGAGACCCTTTGGACCAGAGGCAGGGGGTCCAGGCTGCCAAATGTGTCGCGGAGAACCTCCATCTATCAGACGCGGCTTCCTCTCCGCGCTTGCAGAACTGAGCAGCTAAAAGTGTTAGAAGCCAAATCAGAGCGGCTCGTGTGTGTGTCAGAAATGGCTACGGGGAGCCAATTGCGACGGCAGCTGTTTGTGACGTCACACCGGCCCCGGGACTGCGGCGTCATCGAGTAGCCGCTGAGAATTCAGGAGTCCATCGGCTGCTCTGTGAACCGACATGGGCCGGCCTCAGCCCCACCAGCTCTGCTTTCCCTGGCTCTCCCCTCCGTGCCTCAGTTTCCTCCTCTGCAATCACCTCGCTCCCCAGTGGGGCCCAGGCTGCGCTTCAGCCCGGCCGGCCACTCCCGCCCGTCACCCGCAGGACCAGCCGCGGCCCCGCCCCCTAAACTGCGCCGTGGCCGGTGCTCCTGCCCAGCTCCAACCAGTCAATCTTAACGGACTGCTCTGTCAGCAAATGGGCTGTGATTAAAGGGCGCGTCCTTTATCTGAGGCGACCAATAAGCTGACCCGGGAATGATCTTAACGGACTGCTCTGTCCGCGAATGGGGTGTGACTAAGGGGCGCATCCTGACACTGCTGTCGGCCAAAAGGCTGTCTCTGGTGGATCTTAACGGACTGCTCTGTCCGCCAATGGAGCGTGACTCAGGGGCGTGTCCTAATGCAAATGTTGTACCAATAAAAGCAAGCAGGATCTTATGAGGGGGATAAGGCAAAAAGCCACATTTATTGTAAAGATAAAGAATAAAGAAAAGATAGAAGCAAACAACGTTGTTTAGCTACTTAGTCCTATCACTGCTTAACCCTTATACACTTATATAGATAAATATTCAGTCAATCATTCATCCATTCATTCAAGTTCTGTGTATTTGTTATAGTTCCCAGCCTGGAAGTTGCTTGTGACCGAATACTGGCCAGGTATTCTGTACACAAGTGATGGGAGTGGGGAGCGAAGTCCTGATCAGATGCGCATCTCAAGCTCCTGATGGGCTGGCAGCAGAACCTTGGACTCTGACTCCATAGTCTTTTAGTCCAGTTCTTATAGGAATTTCTTCCTATGCCAGTCTATGGGAATTGCTGCATCATGCTGATGTCCAGGGTGGCTGCCAGGTGCTCCTCAGTGATCTCATCGGGTGGATCTCCAGTACTTGGTTTTCTCCACTTGACACCTTTTGGTTGCACTGGCACCTGATGCCTTCTTCAGCCCTTTGTTGCTGCATTCTCAGGCTCGCACCTCTCAGAACCATTCATTCATCGTCCAAGCACTCTCTCTCTTACGTACATTCCCTAATTAATGTTTCCCATACAGTATTTTGCATAATAATACAAGAGTTGTAGTTACAAAAAGTTACAAAAGTTTCTGGGTGGCATTTCTTAAAACATTCTCTCTCTGAGTGCTGAGTTAGTTACTGTTATAGTTACAATGCTTCACTTTGCGATTAGGGTTAAGTGCTTCACAATGCTTTGAAGAGAACGGTTGTCAATTGTGTAACAGTAAGTTTGAGCGTGCCTTGGCACACAGAGAGGGGAGCTGTTTCTGGCTACATAGTAGTATATTTTTAACAGTTTGAAGTTACATGACCTAATATTACATTCCTAACAAATTATATTCTAGAGGGGCAAAAATGTTTAGATTTATAATTAAACAATCCTAACAAATAATAATAATAATAATAATAAATCTAAACACTTATCAAGCTTGATAACACTAAATCTAAACACTTTCACAAGAATAAATTTAACCCTTCTATGCTTCTTCTACTTAACAAACTTCTCCTCCTTAGACTTTTAGTTGTGGGGAACAAATTCTGGGGAGTCACTTCCACTTGGGGGAATCATGTTTAATACTTGACTATGTTATCCCTACACTAAGGCTGGCCGAGAGACTGTCCCAGACTGATCATAACAGACTGTTCTGTCCGCGAACGGGCTGAGAGTAAAGGGCGTGTTCGAAATCTGTGGCGCCCAATCTGAGGCTGTCCGAGGTGAATCTTAACGGACTGCTCCGTGCGCCAATGGGCGGTGACTAAAGGCGTGTTTTGGGGCTGCTGGCGGCCAATAGGTTGTCCGGGGTGGATTATAACAGACTCTTCTGTCCGCGAATGGGCTGTGACTAAGGGGCGTGTTCTGAATCAGAGGTACCCAATAGGCTGACCCGGCTGCATCTTAACGGACAGCTCTGTCTGCGAATGCGGTGTGACTAGGGGGAACGACCTGCCTCTGCTCTGGACCAATAGGCTGTCCGGGGTGGATCTTAATCGACTGCTCTGTCCTCGAATTGTCTGTGACTTAGGGGTGTTTCCTGGCTGTGTGCCAGCCAATGGGCTTTCGGAAGACAGCCTTGGCGGAGGATAGTGTCGCCCAATGGGCTGTCAGCAAAGGGTATCCAGCCTCTGTTTCGGCCAATAGGCTGTCGCAGGGGGGCGTTGTCTGACTGGGCGGCCGGCGCCGCCATGACAGGAAGGTCCGAGGAGCGCGAGCGAATCCTGGGTCCGAGTGCGAAGCAGCCCCGCACCCAGCCCGTCCCTTGTTGGTGTCTGGCCCGGGGGAGGAGGGGGCGCGAGAGAAGGTGGGGGAGCGGGCTGGGGGAGGGTGTCTGCCGGGAGGAGGGGGTGTGAGAGCAGACTGCCGCTGGGCGGAGAGGAGTTTGGTGGGGCGGGAGGAGTTTGGGGGTGGTGGGGGGATCAGACTGCACGGGGCCGGGAGGAGTTTGGTGGGAGGATCAGACTGCACGGGGCGGAGAGGAGTTTGGTGCGGGGCGGGGAGGAGTTTGGTGGTGGGGGGATCTCAGACACACGGGCGGGGAAGGTTTGGTGGGAGGATCCAGACTGCACGGGGCGGGGGGTTTGGTGAGGGAGGATCTCAGACTGCACGGGGCGGAGGAGTTTGGTGAGGTGGGGAGGATCAGACTGCTGGGGGCGGAGAGGAGTTTGGTGGTGGTGGGGGATCAGACTGCAGGCGGAGAGGAGTTTGGTGGTGGGGGGAGACAGACTGCAGGGCGGAGAGGAGTTTGGTGAGGTGGGGGGATCAGACTGCACGGGGCGGGAGGAGTTTGGTGGGGAACGGGGCTGCACGGGGCGGGGAGGGAGTTTGATGGTGGGGAGGATCAGACTGCACGGGGCGGAGAGGAGTTTGGTGCGGTGGGGGGGGATCAGACTGCACGGGGCGGAGAGGAGTTTGGGGCTGGTGGGGGGATCCAGGGGCTGCAGGCGGGAGGGGAGTTTGGTGGGGGGACGGGCTGCGGGGCGGGGAGGGAGTTTGATGGTGGGGAGGATCAGACTGCATGGGGCGGAGAGAAGTTTGGTGGTGGTGGGCGATCAGACTGCACGGGGCGGGGAGGAGTTTGGTGGTGGTGGGGGATCAGACTGCACGGGGCGGGGAGGAGTTTGGTGGTGGTGGGGGATCAGACTGCACGGGGCGGAGAGGAGTTTGGTGGTGGGGGGAGCAGACTGCACGGGGCGGAGAGGAGTTTGGTGGTGGGGGGGATCAGACTGCACGGGGCGGGGAGGAGTTTGGTGAGGGGGGGAGCAGACTGCATGGGGCGGAGAGGAGTTTGGGGGGAAGGGGTTGCTGTGGGGTCTCCTCTCCCGAGTGGGGGCGTGACATCAGCGGCGGACGCTGCCGTCGCTGAGGCAGGAGCCCCGCCCAGCAATGGGGCGGGGCGGGATGAGGGGGAGTAGGGAACGTAGCCGCCGTGGCTTCTGGGAAACTGAGTGCCCCTGTCCGCAGCTCCCATCGGCCATTGCAGGGCCAGGGCAGGCCAGGCGCTGTTCGGTTGGGCGGATGCAGCGGAAGTGACATCACAACGCGGCCATTGACCAGGGAGCGACGCGGTTGGTCCCGCGCGCGTGTTACTCCAAGTGTCAGCGTCGCATCCTGGGACTTGTAGTTCTCATAGTGCGGCCTCCCGGGGCAGGTCGCAGCGCGCCCCGCCCCTATCATAGCCCCGCCCAGCGTGTTCCATCTTCTCTCCGCCCCCAACTGCATCTCAGGACGTTCCCGCAGCGCTACTCAGGCCCTGCTCACGTCTGCCCGCGCCCTCTGCACGGCCCCCCCCCGCCCGAACTGCACCCCCTTCTCCACCTCAGTGCATTCCCCACCCCCAGTCCAATCTGCACCCCCTTCCCCACCCCCAGTCCATTCTGCACCCTCTGCCCAATCTGCACCCCCTTCCCGACCCCCAGTCCATTCTGCACCCCCTTCCCCACCCCCAGTCCATTCTGCACCCCCTGCCCAATCTGCACCCCCTTCCCGACCCCCTGCCCAATCTGCACCCCCTTCCCCACCCCCAGTCCATTCTGCACCCCCTGCCCAATCTGCACCCCCTTCCCAACCCCCAGTCCATTCTGCACCCCCTGCCCAATCTGCACCCCCTTCCCCACCCCCAGTCCATTCTGCACCCTCTGCCCAATCTGCAATCCTCTTCCCCGACCCCGCAGTCCATTCTGCACCCCCTGCCCAATCTGCAACCCTCTTCCCCCACCCCCCAGTCCATTCTGCACCCCCTGCCCAATCTGCAACCCTCTTCCCCCACCCCCCAGTCCATTCTGCACCCCCTGCCCAATCTGCAACCCCTCTCTCCCCCACCCCCCAGTCCATTCTGCACCCCTCTTCCCCCACCCCCCAGTCCATTCTGCACCCCCTGCCCCATCTGCACTCCTTTCCCCACCCCCAGTCCATTCTGCACCCCCTGCCCAATCTGCAACACTCTTCCCCCACCCCCAGTCCATTCTGCACCCCCTGCCCAATCTGCAATCCTCTTCCCCCACCCCGCAGTCCATTCTGCACCCCCTGCCCAATCTGCACCCCTTTCCGCACCCCCCAGTCCATTCTGCACCCCCTGCCCAATCTGCAACCCTCTTCCCCACCCCCCAGTCCATTCTGCACCCCCTGCCCAATCTGCAACACTCTTCCCCCACCCCCAGTCCATTCTGCACCCCCTGCCCAATCTGCAATCCTCTTCCCCCACCCCGCAGTCCATTCTGCACCCCCTGCCCAAGCTGCACCCCTTTCCGCACCCCCCAGTCCATTCTGCACCCCCTGCCCAATCTGCAACCCTCTTCCCCCGCCCCGCAGTCCATTCTGCACCCCCTGCCCAATCTGCAACCCTCTTCCCCCACCAAGTGTATTCAACCCCTCCCCTGCCACCCAAACTGCCTCTCATGTGTTTGTCTCTTGTTGCTCTCTCGTATTGGCCAATACGTTCTGTCTGTTTCTGTCTGTGTCTTTGTCCTTGCTCTGCTTCTGCCATGTCCTTGTACAGGACACATACAGGCATTCCAGGTGAGCATCTCCACGGGTTAAGGGCCCAGGAGCTAAGGGGAATTGTGCAGGTACGCCAGTCGCGCAAGGGAGAGCACGGGAGACCAGTGGTGCGTCATGGCAGACTGATTCAGTATTGTTGTAATGGACGCGATACAGAGGGGCGGGGGGGGGGGGTCGAAAGCAGTGGTCTCCAACCTTTACACCCAAGATCACTTTTAAATGACAGACCAAGCCAAGATTTACTTCCCTGCCCCTTCCTTGAAGCCCCGCTCTCTCTATTCTCCTCCTCTCCATCACTTGCTGTCCCCAATCCTTATACTGCTACTTTTCTTTAAAAAAACCAATTCTTCTGTAGAATGAGGTTTTTCCAACATTTGGCCTGTCTAGACTGGACCAAATGTCAGAAAAAAAAACCCTTGTTTTGGAAGCCACCTTATTCCTTGGGGAAAGAGGAATATAGGGCTGACCGAAAGAGCCTGATTGCTCTTCCATTAAAAAAGCGGAAGAACAAACGCAACCCTGGATGCAGAAGAGTTTTTCTGAGATATCTCCAGAATCCTGAAAAACTCCTGCAGTCTAGCCGGACCCCCGCTGGGTTGAGACAGGATGTGTAGTCTCTGCGGTGGGAATGAGGGATTTGGGTGTGGGAAGGGGTAAGAGGTGCAAGCTCTGGGAGGAAATCTGGATGGAGGAGGAGGTGGAGAAGGGGACACTGGCTCGGGGAGGGGGCTCCAGGCTGGGCGGTGTTGGGATACTAAGCAAGTCACAGGCTTGTGGATGTGAGAATGCAGGAATTTGGGTTGGGGTATGTGAAGGGCTCAGGGCAGGGGGTTCCAGTGTTTGATAGGCTCAGATCTAGGGTCTGGGGAAGGGGGAGTGCAGGAGTGGTTGTGGCCAGATGGGGGCTTGGCTCCAATTGGGGGTTTGTTGGCCAAGCTCCATTTTTAAATAAAATACTATGTTAAGCACAAAAAGTTTCTGCATTGTCTTTATTTATGAGAATGGCAGGGAACCTGCCTTGAGTCAGGGGTCACTGACGCATAGAAAAGTCCTTTGGGAGCAGGGGACACAATACTGGGGACGGGTGCTAGTGGGTTCTGGGACAGGGAACAGGGTGCCAGTGGGGGCAGGGGAGAGGGGGCAGGGTGCCAGGACAGGTTTCTGCAGCAGGGGACAGGGTGCTGGGGGGGGGTGGGGGGGGACAGGTTTCTGTAGTGGGGAAGGCAGGGGGACAGGTTTCTGCAGTAGGAGACAGGGTGCCAGAGGGAACCGGTTCCTGCGGGGGGGGGGGGGGGCAGCGTGCCGTGGGACAAGTTCCTGCAGAGTGGGGAAGGCTTATACAGCGGGGTGGGGGGGGACAAGGGAGAGGGAACGGGGCCAGGAGGGCGGGGGACAGGTTTGGGGCAGAGGAGAGGAAACAAGGTTGGGGAGGGAAGCCTCTGACCCGCGCTCCCTCCGGACTGACCCCAGGGCAGCCAGGCTGGAGTGAAGAGAAGCGGCTGCCCGGAGAGCTGGTCATGGCGCTCAGCCAGGGTGCACCAAGCTCCACGTGGGCAGGCGCAGAGGAGAAGCCGCCGATCAGCTGGAGCGCGGGGCAGCGTCTTTCTGCTGAAAGTCACAGTCAGCTGGCTCGGGTGTTTCAGCCCTCCAGACCTCCCAGCTCCCACCATTCCTTGCAGCTACACACCTGTGTTGTTGCTCGGTGAGTAGCTGCTCCTCAAATGAGGAAATCTAATGTAAATGTACTGCGCACGCACGCAGTTCAGAGAGGGCTGAAGAGCTACTCTTAGAGCCTCAACATCTACCGGTAGATCGTGATCTATTGGTTGGTGACCATGGGGCTAAAGGCTAGAATTCCCGCAGCCACAGACCTTAGTGAGTGAGAGCCCACGCTGCGCTTTTTCTGCCGCCCTTGCAGAGGAATCAGTGCGGGGCCGTGGGCGGAGAAGAAACCGCCCGAGATGGACTTGAGCTGCCTGGACGTGATTCTCGGGACCCGTGAAGGGTCCTCAGTGTTCGGCCTTGGCATGGCTCTGTGTGAGTAAGAGATGCGTGCTTTCAAATCTTCAAGCGTCCTGGCAGTAGGTTTCTTCTGAGGCAGAGAGCTTCCTGCTGGGGCACGGAGCCTGGTGGCTTGGGGACTGGTGAAGGGGCAGTAGGCGGTTCAACAGAGCGTGGATAGAGATTCAAGGCCTCCTCTCTCTCCCCGTTCCTGTAGTGGCAGCGGCAGGGGGTGGCCGATGGTGGGAGGCTGCGGTGCGATGGTGGGAGGAGAAGCGATGCCGCGTCCTTGCGGACTCAAACGCTAAGTTGTTTGTTTGTTTTTTCCCCTCTGCTGTGTTCGGTAGCGAGCGATAAGAAGTCAACCCTCCCGGTGTCCTCCCGTCTGGGGATGGAACGGAACCGAGAACAGCGAGCTCGGGAGTTTGGTCGAAGCGAGGCGAGAACCGTCCGGCTGGGATCGGAGCAGCCATCGCTGACAGGGAGATAAGTGTCGGGTCTGGAAATCTCTCGGCTTACGGCCCACTCGGGTCTAGGAAGTGAAGTCACGTTTGCTTAGACAGCGAGTCCGAGCGGAGGTTCCCGAGGTGCTTCCTTGGTAGCTCCTGTTTGTCAGGGGTGCTGGTTTCTCTGGAACACGGTGTCCTTCTCAGCAGACGCTGGGCTCGAGGAGGAAGAACCAAGGTGGTAAGGTTTCTGACTGCCTCTTATGTGTTTCTCTCTTGTTGCTGTCTCGTATTGGCCAATACGTTCTGTCTGTCTGTTTCTGTCTGTGTCTTTGTCCTTGCTCTGCTTCTGCCGTGTCCTTGTACAGCACACTTGCAGGCATTCCAGGTGAGCATCTCCAAGGGTTAAGGGCTCAGGAGCCAACGGGAATTCTGCAGGTATGCCAGTCGCGCAAGGGAGAGCGGTGGTGCGTCATGGCTGACTGACTCAGTGTTCTTGTAGAGGGCCCGATACATAGGCGAGAGGGGGGGAAAGGGCTAAAGGATAGAATTCCCACAGCCACAGACCTTAGTGAGTGAGAGCTAACGCTGGGCTTTTTTGGCAGCCCTTGCAGAGGAATCAGTGCGTGGCCATGGGCGGAGAAGAAATCGTCCGAGATGGACTTGAGCTGCCTGGACGTGATTCTCGGAACACGTGAAGGGTCCTCAGCGTTTGGCCTTCCCATGGCTCTGTGTGAGTAACACGTGCGTGCTTTGAAATCTTCAAGCGTCCTGGCAGTATGTTTCTTCTGAGGCAGAGAGCTTCCTGCTGGGGCACGGAGCCTGGTGTCATGGGGACTGGTGAAGGGGCTGTAGGCGGTTCAGGAGAGCGTGGATAGAGATTCAAGGCCTCCTTTCACTCCCCGTTCCTGGAGTGGCAACGGGAGGTGGTGGCCGATGGTGGAAGGCTGCGGTGCGATGGTGGAAGGAGAAGCGATGCCGCGTCCTTGCGGACTCAAACGCTAAGTTGTTTGTTTGTTTTTTCCCCTCTGCTGTGTTCGGTAGCGAGCGATAAGAAGTCAACCCTCCCGGTGTCCTCCCGTCTGGGGATGGAATGGAAACGAGAACAGCGAGCTCGGGAGCTTGGTCGAAGCGAGGCGAGAACCGTCCGGCTGGGAGCGGAGCAGCCATCGCTGACACGGAGATAAGTGTCGGGTCTGGAAATCTCTCGGCTTACGGCCCACTCGGGTCTAGGAAGGGAAGTCACGTTTGCTTAGACAGCGAGTCCGAGCAGAGGTTCCCGAGGTGCTTCCTTGGTAGTGGGAGAAACAGGGCTCCCGTTTGTCAGGGGTGCTGGTTTCTTTGGAACACGGTGTCCTTCTCAGCAGATGCTTGGCTCCAGGAGGAAGACGCAAGGTGGTAAGGTTTCTGGCTGCCACTCATGTGTTTCTCTCTTGTTGCTCTCTCGTATTGGCCAATACGTTCTGTCTGTCTGTTCCTGTCTGTGTCTTTGTCCTTGCTCTGCTTTTGCGGTGTCTTTGTACAGCACACTTGCAGGCATTCCAGGTGAGCATCTCCAAGGGTTAAGGGCTCAGGAGCCAATGGGAATTCTGCAGGTACGCCAGTCGCGCAAGGGAGAGCGGTGGTGCGTCATGGCTGACTGACTCAGTGTTCTTGTAGAGGACCCGATACATAGGCGAGGGCGGGGGGGGAAGGGCTAAAGGATAGAATTTCCACAGCCACAGACCTTAGTGAGTGAGAGGTCTCTTCAGTCACGCCGCTCTCGGGTCTCACTGCAGGGAGGGATTCTGGCGCCGCTCTCGGGTGGTGCAGGTTGGGGGTGTCTCTAGCGCCGCTCTCGGGTCTCGCTGCTGGGGGGGAGGGGTCTCTGGCGCCGCTTTCGGGTGATGCTGCTGGGCGGGGTCTCTAGCGTCGCTCTCCAGTCGCGCTGCTGGGGGGGGGTCTCTGGCTCTGCTCTCGGATCGCGTTGCTTGGGGGGGTCTCTGGTGCCGCTCTCCGGTCTCCTATCTGGGGGGGGTCTCTGGCGCCGCTCTCGGGTGATGCTGTTGGGGGGGGGGGAGATCTCTGTCGCCGTTCTCCGGTGATGCTGCTGGGGAGGTCTCTGGCTTCGCTCTCGGGTCACGCTGCTGGGGGGGGGGGGGGTCTCTGGTGCTGCTCTTGGGTCTTGCTGCCGGGGGGGTTCTTTCGCGCTGCTCTCGGGTTTTGCTGCTGGGGGGTCTCTTGCTTCGCTCTCGGGTCATGCTGCTGGGGGGTCTCTGGCGCTGCTCTCGGGTTGTTCTGATGGAGGGTGTCTCTGGCGCCTCTCTCGGGTGATGCTGCCGAGGGGGGTCTCCGGCGCCGCTCTCGGGTTTCGCTGCTCGGGGGAGGTCTCTAGCGCCGCTCTCCGGTCGCGCTGCTGGGGGGGGGCTTTGCAAGCGGGGCCGGGTACTAAAGGCACCAAGCAGCTGGCGGAATCACGGAGAACAAGGGTCGTGGGGTCGGGGGTTGGTTGAGACCCTTTGGACCAGAGGCAGGGGGTCCAGGCTGCCAAATGTGTCGCGGAGAACCTCCATCTATCAGACGCGGCTTCCTCTCCGCGCTTGCAGAACTGAGCAGCTAAAAGTGTTAGAAGCCAAATCAGAGCGGCTCGTGTGTGTGTCAGAAACGGCTACGGGGAGCCAATTGCGACGGCAGCTGTTTGTGACGTCACACCGGCCCCGGGACTGCGGCGTCATCGAGTAGCCGCTGAGAATTCAGGAGTCCATCGGCTGCTCTGTGAACCGACATGGGCCGGCCTCAGCCCCACCAGCTCTGCTTTCCCTGGCTCTCCCCTCCGTGCCTCAGTTTCCTCCTCTGCAATCACCTCGCTCCCCAGTGGGGCCCAGGCTGCGCTTCAGCCCGGCCGGCCACTCCCGCCCGTCACCCGCAGGACCAGCCGCGGCCCCGCCCCCTAAACTGCGCCGTGGCCGGTGCTCCTGCCCAGCTCCAACCAGTCAATCTTAACGGACTGCTCTGTCAGCAAATGGGCTGTGATTAAAGGGCGCGTCCTTTATCTGAGGCGACCAATAAGCTGACCCGGGAATGATCTTAACGGACTGCTCTGTCCGCGAATGGGGTGTGACTAAGGGGCGCATCCTGACACTGCTGTCGGCCAAAAGGCTGTCTCTGGTGGATCTTAACGGACTGCTCTGTCCGCCAATGGAGCGTGACTCAGGGGCGTGTCCTAATGCAAATGTTGTACCAATAAAAGCAAGCAGGATCTTATGAGGGGGATAAGGCAAAAAGCCACATTTATTGTAAAGATAAAGAATAAAGAAAAGATAGAAGCAAACAACGTTGTTTAGCTACTTAGTCCTATCACTGCTTAACCCTTATACACTTATATAGATAAATATTCAGTCAATCATTCATCCATTCATTCAAGTTCTGTGTATTTGTTATAGTTCCCAGCCTGGAAGTTGCTTGTGACCGAATACTGGCCAGGTATTCTGTACACAAGTGATGGGAGTGGGGAGCGAAGTCCTGATCAGATGCGCATCTCAAGCTCCTGATGGGCTGGCAGCAGAACCTTGGACTCTGACTCCATAGTCTTTTAGTCCAGTTCTTATAGGAATTTCTTCCTATGCCAGTCTATGGGAATTGCTGCATCATGCTGATGTCCAGGGTGGCTGCCAGGTGCTCCTCAGTGATCTCATCGGGTGGATCTCCAGTACTTGGTTTTCTCCACTTGACACCTTTTGGTTGCACTGGCACCTGATGCCTTCTTCAGCCCTTTGTTGCTGCATTCTCAGGCTCGCACCTCTCAGAACCATTCATTCATCGTCCAAGCACTCTCTCTCTTACGTACATTCCCTAATTAATGTTTCCCATACAGTATTTTGCATAATAATACAAGAGTTGTAGTTACAAAAAGTTACAAAAGTTTCTGGGTGGCATTTCTTAAAACATTCTCTCTCTGAGTGCTGAGTTAGTTACTGTTATAGTTACAATGCTTCACTTTGCGATTAGGGTTAAGTGCTTCACAATGCTTTGAAGAGAACGGTTGTCAATTGTGTAACAGTAAGTTTGAGCGTGCCTTGGCACACAGAGAGGGGAGCTGTTTCTGGCTACATAGTAGTATATTTTTAACAGTTTGAAGTTACATGACCTAATATTACATTCCTAACAAATTATATTCTAGAGGGGCAAAAATGTTTAGATTTATAATTAAACAATCCTAACAAATAATAATAATAATAATAATAAATCTAAACACTTATCAAGCTTGATAACACTAAATCTAAACACTTTCACAAGAATAAATTTAACCCTTCTATGCTTCTTCTACTTAACAAACTTCTCCTCCTTAGACTTTTAGTTGTGGGGAACAAATTCTGGGGAGTCACTTCCACTTGGGGGAATCATGTTTAATACTTGACTATGTTATCCCTACACTAAGGCTGGCCGAGAGACTGTCCCAGACTGATCATAACAGACTGTTCTGTCCGCGAACGGGCTGAGAGTAAAGGGCGTGTTCGAAATCTGTGGCGCCCAATCTGAGGCTGTCCGAGGTGAATCTTAACGGACTGCTCCGTGCGCCAATGGGCGGTGACTAAAGGCGTGTTTTGGGGCTGCTGGCGGCCAATAGGTTGTCCGGGGTGGATTATAACAGACTCTTCTGTCCGCGAATGGGCTGTGACTAAGGGGCGTGTTCTGAATCAGAGGTACCCAATAGGCTGACCCGGCTGCATCTTAACGGACAGCTCTGTCTGCGAATGCGGTGTGACTAGGGGGAACGACCTGCCTCTGCTCTGGACCAATAGGCTGTCCGGGGTGGATCTTAATCGACTGCTCTGTCCTCGAATTGTCTGTGACTTAGGGGTGTTTCCTGGCTGTGTGCCAGCCAATGGGCTTTCGGAAGACAGCCTTGGCGGAGGATAGTGTCGCCCAATGGGCTGTCAGCAAAGGGTATCCAGCCTCTGTTTCGGCCAATAGGCTGTCGCAGGGGGGCGTTGTCTGACTGGGCGGCCGGCGCCGCCATGACAGGAAGGTCCGAGGAGCGCGAGCGAATCCTGGGTCCGAGTGCGAAGCAGCCCCGCACCCAGCCCGTCCCTTGTTGGTGTCTGGCCCGGGGGAGGAGGGGGCGCGAGAGAAGGTGGGGGAGCGGGCTGGGGGAGGGGTGTCTGCCCGGGGGAGGAGGGGGTGTGAGAGCAGACTGCATGGGGCGGAGAGGAGTTTGGTGCGGGGGCGGGGAGGAGTTTGGTGGTGGGGGGATCAGACTGCACGGGGCGGGGAGGAGTTTGGTGGGGAGGATCAGACTGCACGGGGCGGAGAGGAGTTTGGTGCGGGGGCGGGGAGGAGTTTGGTGGTGGGGGGATCAGACTGCACGGGGCGGGGAGGAGTTTGGTGGGGAGGATCAGACTGCACGGGGCGGGGAGGAGTTTGGTGGGGAGGATCAGACTGCACGGGGCGGGGAGGAGTTTGATGGTGGGGAGGATCAGACTGCATGGGGCGGAGAGGAGTTTGGTGGTGGTGGGGGATCAGACTGCACGGGGCGGAGAGGAGTTTGGTGGTGGGGGGAGCAGACTGCACGGGGCGGAGAGGAGTTTGGTGGTGGGGGGGATCAGACTGCACGGGGCGGGGAGGAGTTTGGTGGGGGGGAGCAGACTGCACGGGGCGGGGAGGAGTTTGATGGTGGGGAGGATCAGACTGCACGGGGCGGAGAGGAGTTTGGTGCGGTGGGGGGGGGGGGGGGATCAGACTGCACGGGGCGGAGAGGAGTTTGGTGGTGGGGGGATCAGACTGCACGGGGCGGGGAGGAGTTTGGTGGGGGGGAGCAGACTGCACGGGGCGGGGAGGAGTTTGATGGTGGGGAGGATCAGACTGCATGGGGCGGAGAGAAGTTTGGTGGTGGTGGGCGATCAGACTGCACGGGGCGGGGAGGAGTTTGGTGGTGGTGGGGGATCAGACTGCACGGGGCGGGGAGGAGTTTGGTGGTGGTGGGGGATCAGACTGCACGGGGCGGGGAGGAGTTTGGTGGTGGTGGGGGATCAGACTGCACGGGGCGGAGAGGAGTTTGGTGGTGGGGGGGATCAGACTGCACGGGGCGGGGAGGAGTTTGGTGAGGGGGGGAGCAGACTGCATGGGGCGGAGAGGAGTTTGGGGGGAAGGGGTTGCTGTGGGGTCTCCTCTCCCGAGTGGGGGCGTGACATCAGCGGCGGACGCTGCCGTCGCTGAGGCAGGAGCCCCGCCCAGCAATGGGGCGGGGCGGGATGAGGGGGAGTAGGGAACGTAGCCGCCGTGGCTTCTGGGAAACTGAGTGCCCCTGTCCGCAGCTCCCATCGGCCATTGCAGGGCCAGGGCAGGCCAGGCGCTGTTCGGTTGGGCGGATGCAGCGGAAGTGACATCACAACGCGGCCATTGACCAGGGAGCGACGCGGTTGGTCCCGCGCGCGTGTTACTCCAAGTGTCAGCGTCGCATCCTGGGACTTGTAGTTCTCATAGTGCGGCCTCCCGGGGCAGGTCGCAGCGCGCCCCGCCCCTATCATAGCCCCGCCCAGCGTGTTCCATCTTCTCTCCGCCCCCAACTGCATCTCAGGACGTTCCCGCAGCGCTACTCAGGCCCTGCTCACGTCTGCCCGCGCCCTCTGCACGGCCCCCCCCCGCCCGAACTGCACCCCCTTCTCCACCTCAGTGCATTCCCCACCCCCAGTCCAATCTGCACCCCCTTCCCCACCCCCAGTCCATTCTGCACCCTCTGCCCAATCTGCACCCCCTTCCCGACCCCCAGTCCATTCTGCACCCCCTTCCCCACCCCCAGTCCATTCTGCACCCCCTGCCCAATCTGCACCCCCTTCCCGACCCCCTGCCCAATCTGCACCCCCTTCCCCACCCCCAGTCCATTCTGCACCCCCTGCCCAATCTGCACCCCCTTCCCAACCCCCAGTCCATTCTGCACCCCCTGCCCAATCTGCACCCCCTTCCCCACCCCCAGTCCATTCTGCACCCTCTGCCCAATCTGCAATCCTCTTCCCCGACCCCGCAGTCCATTCTGCACCCCCTGCCCAATCTGCAACCCTCTTCCCCCACCCCCCAGTCCATTCTGCACCCCCTGCCCAATCTGCAACCCTCTTCCCCCACCCCCCAGTCCATTCTGCACCCCCTGCCCAATCTGCAACCCTCTTCCCCCACCCCCCAGTCCATTCTGCACCCCCTTCCCCCACCCCCCAGTCCATTCTGCACCCCCTGCCCCATCTGCACTCCTTTCCCCACCCCCAGTCCATTCTGCACCCCCTGCCCAATCTGCAACACTCTTCCCCCACCCCCAGTCCATTCTGCACCCCCTGCCCAATCTGCAATCCTCTTCCCCCACCCCGCAGTCCATTCTGCACCCCCTGCCCAATCTGCACCCCTTTCCGCACCCCCCAGTCCATTCTGCACCCCCTGCCCAATCTGCAACCCTCTTCCCCACCCCCCAGTCCATTCTGCACCCCCTGCCCAATCTGCAACACTCTTCCCCCACCCCCAGTCCATTCTGCACCCCCTGCCCAATCTGCAATCCTCTTCCCCCACCCCGCAGTCCATTCTGCACCCCCTGCCCAAGCTGCACCCCTTTCCGCACCCCCCAGTCCATTCTGCACCCCCTGCCCAATCTGCAACCCTCTTCCCCCGCCCCGCAGTCCATTCTGCACCCCCTGCCCAATCTGCAACCCTCTTCCCCCACCAAGTGTATTCAACCCCTCCCCTGCCACCCAAACTGCCTCTCATGTGTTTGTCTCTTGTTGCTCTCTCGTATTGGCCAATACGTTCTGTCTGTTTCTGTCTGTGTCTTTGTCCTTGCTCTGCTTCTGCCATGTCCTTGTACAGGACACATACAGGCATTCCAGGTGAGCATCTCCACGGGTTAAGGGCCCAGGAGCTAAGGGGAATTGTGCAGGTACGCCAGTCGCGCAAGGGAGAGCACGGGAGACCAGTGGTGCGTCATGGCAGACTGATTCAGTATTGTTGTAATGGACGCGATACAGAGGGGCGGGGGGGGGGGTCGAAAGCAGTGGTCTCCAACCTTTTTACACCCAAGATCACTTTTAAATGACAGACCAAGCCAAGATTTACTTCCCTGCCCCTTCCTTGAAGCCCCGCTCTCTCTATTCTCCTCCTCTCCATCACTTGCTGTCCCCAATCCTTATACTGCTACTTTTCTTTAAAAAAACCAATTCTTCTGTAGAATGAGGTTTTTCCAACATTTGGCCTGTCTAGACTGGACCAAATGTCAGAAAAAAAACCCTTGTTTTGGAAGCCACCTTATTCCTTGGGGAAAGAGGAATATAGGGCTGACCGAAAGAGCCTGATTGCTCTTCCATTAAAAAAGCGGAAGAACAAACGCAACCCTGGATGCAGAAGAGTTTTTCTGAGATATCTCCAGAATCCTGAAAAACTCCTGCAGTCTAGCCGGACCCCCGCTGGGTTGAGACAGGATGTGTAGTCTCTGCGGTGGGAATGAGGGATTTGGGTGTGGGAAGGGGTAAGAGGTGCAAGCTCTGGGAGGAAATCTGGATGGAGGAGGAGGTGGAGAAGGGGACACTGGCTCGGGGAGGGGGCTCCAGGCTGGGCGGTGTTGGGATACTAAGCAAGTCACAGGCTTGTGGATGTGAGAATGCAGGAATTTGGGTTGGGGTATGTGAAGGGCTCAGGGCAGGGGGTTCCAGTGTTTGATAGGCTCAGATCTAGGGTCTGGGGAAGGGGGAGTGCAGGAGTGGTTGTGGCCAGATGGGGGCTTGGCTCCAATTGGGGGTTTGTTGGCCAAGCTCCATTTTTAAATAAAATACTATGTTAAGCACAAAAAGTTTCTGCATTGTCTTTATTTATGAGAATGGCAGGGAACCTGCCTTGAGTCAGGGGTCACTGACGCATAGAAAAGTCCTTTGGGAGCAGGGGACACAATACTGGGGACGGGTGCTAGTGGGTTCTGGGACAGGGAACAGGGTGCCAGTGGGGGCAGGGGAGAGGGGGCAGGGTGCCAGGACAGGTTTCTGCAGCAGGGGACAGGGTGCTGGGGGGGGTGGGGGGGGACAGGTTTCTGTAGTGGGGAAGGCAGGGGGACAGGTTTCTGCAGTAGGAGACAGGGTGCCAGAGGGAACCGGTTCCTGCGGGGGGGGGGGGGGGGGGCAGCGTGCCGTGGGACAAGTTCCTGCAGAGTGGGGAAGGCTTATACAGCGGGGTGGGGGGGGACAAGGGAGAGGGAACGGGGCCAGGAGGGCGGGGGACAGGTTTGGGGCAGAGGAGAGGAAACAAGGTTGGGGAGGGAAGCCTCTGACCCGCGCTCCCTCCGGACTGACCCCAGGGCAGCCAGGCTGGAGTGAAGAGAAGCGGCTGCCCGGAGAGCTGGTCATGGCGCTCAGCCAGGGTGCACCAAGCTCCACGTGGGCAGGCGCAGAGGAGAAGCCGCCGATCAGCTGGAGCGCGGGGCAGCGTCTTTCTGCTGAAAGTCACAGTCAGCTGGCTCGGGTGTTTCAGCCCTCCAGACCTCCCAGCTCCCACCATTCCTTGCAGCTACACACCTGTGTTGTTGCTCGGTGAGTAGCTGCTCCTCAAATGAGGAAATCTAATGTAAATGTACTGCGCACGCACGCAGTTCAGAGAGGGCTGAAGAGCTACTCTTAGAGCCTCAACATCTACCGGTAGATCGTGATCTATTGGTTGGTGACCATGGGGCTAAAGGCTAGAATTCCCGCAGCCACAGACCTTAGTGAGTGAGAGCCCACGCTGCGCTTTTTCTGCCGCCCTTGCAGAGGAATCAGTGCGGGGCCGTGGGCGGAGAAGAAACCGCCCGAGATGGACTTGAGCTGCCTGGACGTGATTCTCGGGACCCGTGAAGGGTCCTCAGTGTTCGGCCTTGGCATGGCTCTGTGTGAGTAAGAGATGCGTGCTTTCAAATCTTCAAGCGTCCTGGCAGTAGGTTTCTTCTGAGGCAGAGAGCTTCCTGCTGGGGCACGGAGCCTGGTGGCTTGGGGACTGGTGAAGGGGCAGTAGGCGGTTCAACAGAGCGTGGATAGAGATTCAAGGCCTCCTCTCTCTCCCCGTTCCTGTAGTGGCAGCGGCAGGGGGTGGCCGATGGTGGGAGGCTGCGGTGCGATGGTGGGAGGAGAAGCGATGCCGCGTCCTTGCGGACTCAAACGCTAAGTTGTTTGTTTGTTTTTTCCCCTCTGCTGTGTTCGGTAGCGAGCGATAAGAAGTCAACCCTCCCGGTGTCCTCCCGTCTGGGGATGGAACGGAACCGAGAACAGCGAGCTCGGGAGTTTGGTCGAAGCGAGGCGAGAACCGTCCGGCTGGGATCGGAGCAGCCATCGCTGACAGGGAGATAAGTGTCGGGTCTGGAAATCTCTCGGCTTACGGCCCACTCGGGTCTAGGAAGTGAAGTCACGTTTGCTTAGACAGCGAGTCCGAGCGGAGGTTCCCGAGGTGCTTCCTTGGTAGCTCCTGTTTGTCAGGGGTGCTGGTTTCTCTGGAACACGGTGTCCTTCTCAGCAGACGCTGGGCTCGAGGAGGAAGAACCAAGGTGGTAAGGTTTCTGACTGCCTCTTATGTGTTTCTCTCTTGTTGCTGTCTCGTATTGGCCAATACGTTCTGTCTGTCTGTTTCTGTCTGTGTCTTTGTCCTTGCTCTGCTTCTGCCGTGTCCTTGTACAGCACACTTGCAGGCATTCCAGGTGAGCATCTCCAAGGGTTAAGGGCTCAGGAGCCAACGGGAATTCTGCAGGTATGCCAGTCGCGCAAGGGAGAGCGGTGGTGCGTCATGGCTGACTGACTCAGTGTTCTTGTAGAGGGCCCGATACATAGGCGAGAGGGGGGGAAAGGGCTAAAGGATAGAATTCCCACAGCCACAGACCTTAGTGAGTGAGAGCTAACGCTGGGCTTTTTTGGCAGCCCTTGCAGAGGAATCAGTGCGTGGCCATGGGCGGAGAAGAAATCGTCCGAGATGGACTTGAGCTGCCTGGACGTGATTCTCGGAACACGTGAAGGGTCCTCAGCGTTTGGCCTTCCCATGGCTCTGTGTGAGTAACACGTGCGTGCTTTGAAATCTTCAAGCGTCCTGGCAGTATGTTTCTTCTGAGGCAGAGAGCTTCCTGCTGGGGCACGGAGCCTGGTGTCATGGGGACTGGTGAAGGGGCTGTAGGCGGTTCAGGAGAGCGTGGATAGAGATTCAAGGCCTCCTTTCACTCCCCGTTCCTGGAGTGGCAACGGGAGGTGGTGGCCGATGGTGGAAGGCTGCGGTGCGATGGTGGAAGGAGAAGCGATGCCGCGTCCTTGCGGACTCAAACGCTAAGTTGTTTGTTTGTTTTTTCCCCTCTGCTGTGTTCGGTAGCGAGCGATAAGAAGTCAACCCTCCCGGTGTCCTCCCGTCTGGGGATGGAACGGAAACGAGAACAGCGAGCTCGGGAGCTTGGTCGAAGCGAGGCGAGAACCGTCCGGCTGGGAGCGGAGCAGCCATCGCTGACACGGAGATAAGTGTCGGGTCTGGAAATCTCTCGGCTTACGGCCCACTCGGGTCTAGGAAGGGAAGTCACGTTTGCTTAGACAGCGAGTCCGAGCGGAGGTTCCCGAGGTGCTTCCTTGGTAGTGGGAGAAACAGGGCTCCCGTTTGTCAGGGGTGCTGGTTTCTTTGGAACACGGTGTCCTTCTCAGCAGATGCTTGGCTCCAGGAGGAAGACGCAAGGTGGTAAGGTTTCTGGCTGCCACTCATGTGTTTCTCTCTTGTTGCTCTCTCGTATTGGCCAATACGTTCTGTCTGTCTGTTCCTGTCTGTGTCTTTGTCCTTGCTCTGCTTTTGCGGTGTCTTTGTACAGCACACTTGCAGGCATTCCAGGTGAGCATCTCCAAGGGTTAAGGGCTCAGGAGCCAATGGGAATTCTGCAGGTACGCCAGTCGCGCAAGGGAGAGCGGTGGTGCGTCATGGCTGACTGACTCAGTGTTCTTGTAGAGGACCCGATACATAGGCGAGGGCGGGGGGGGAAGGGCTAAAGGATAGAATTTCCACAGCCACAGACCTTAGTGAGTGAGAGGTCTCTTCAGTCACGCCGCTCTCGGGTCTCACTGCAGGGAGGGATTCTGGCGCCGCTCTCGGGTGGTGCAGGTTGGGGGTGTCTCTAGCGCCGCTCTCGGGTCTCGCTGCTGGGGGGGAGGGGTCTCTGGCGCCGCTTTCGGGTGATGCTGCTGGGCGGGGTCTCTAGCGTCGCTCTCCAGTCGCGCTGCTGGGGGGGGGTCTCTGGCTCTGCTCTCGGATCGCGTTGCTTGGGGGGGTCTCTGGTGCCGCTCTCCGGTCTCCTATCTGGGGGGGGTCTCTGGCGCCGCTCTCGGGTGATGCTGTTGGGGGGGGGGGAGATCTCTGTCGCCGTTCTCCGGTGATGCTGCTGGGGAGGTCTCTGGCTTCGCTCTCGGGTCACGCTGCTGGGGGGGGGGGGTCTCTGGTGCTGCTCTTGGGTCTTGCTGCCGGGGGGGTTCTTTCGCGCTGCTCTCGGGTTTTGCTGCTGGGGGGTCTCTTGCTTCGCTCTCGGGTCATGCTGCTGGGGGGTCTCTGGCGCTGCTCTCGGGTTGTTCTGATGGAGGGTGTCTCTGGCGCCTCTCTCGGGTGATGCTGCCGAGGGGGGTCTCCGGCGCCGCTCTCGGGTTTCGCTGCTCGGGGGAGGTCTCTAGCGCCGCTCTCCGGTCGCGCTGCTGGGGGGGGGCTTTGCAAGCGGGGCCGGGTACTAAAGGCACCAAGCAGCTGGCGGAATCACGGAGAACAAGGGTCGTGGGGTCGGGGGTTGGTTGAGACCCTTTGGACCAGAGGCAGGGGGTCCAGGCTGCCAAATGTGTCGCGGAGAACCTCCATCTATCAGACGCGGCTTCCTCTCCGCGCTTGCAGAACTGAGCAGCTAAAAGTGTTAGAAGCCAAATCAGAGCGGCTCGTGTGTGTGTCAGAAATGGCTACGGGGAGCCAATTGCGACGGCAGCTGTTTGTGACGTCACACCGGCCCCGGGACTGCGGCGTCATCGAGTAGCCGCTGAGAATTCAGGAGTCCATCGGCTGCTCTGTGAACCGACATGGGCCGGCCTCAGCCCCACCAGCTCTGCTTTCCCTGGCTCTCCCCTCCGTGCCTCAGTTTCCTCCTCTGCAATCACCTCGCTCCCCAGTGGGGCCCAGGCTGCGCTTCAGCCCGGCCGGCCACTCCCGCCCGTCACCCGCAGGACCAGCCGCGGCCCCGCCCCCTAAACTGCGCCGTGGCCGGTGCTCCTGCCCAGCTCCAACCAGTCAATCTTAACGGACTGCTCTGTCAGCAAATGGGCTGTGATTAAAGGGCGCGTCCTTTATCTGAGGCGACCAATAAGCTGACCCGGGAATGATCTTAACGGACTGCTCTGTCCGCGAATGGGGTGTGACTAAGGGGCGCATCCTGACACTGCTGTCGGCCAAAAGGCTGTCTCTGGTGGATCTTAACGGACTGCTCTGTCCGCCAATGGAGCGTGACTCAGGGGCGTGTCCTAATGCAAATGTTGTACCAATAAAAGCAAGCAGGATCTTATGAGGGGGATAAGGCAAAAAGCCACATTTATTGTAAAGATAAAGAATAAAGAAAAGATAGAAGCAAACAACGTTGTTTAGCTACTTAGTCCTATCACTGCTTAACCCTTATACACTTATATAGATAAATATTCAGTCAATCATTCATCCATTCATTCAAGTTCTGTGTATTTGTTATAGTTCCCAGCCTGGAAGTTGCTTGTGACCGAATACTGGCCAGGTATTCTGTACACAAGTGATGGGAGTGGGGAGCGAAGTCCTGATCAGATGCGCATCTCAAGCTCCTGATGGGCTGGCAGCAGAACCTTGGACTCTGACTCCATAGTCTTTTAGTCCAGTTCTTATAGGAATTTCTTCCTATGCCAGTCTATGGGAATTGCTGCATCATGCTGATGTCCAGGGTGGCTGCCAGGTGCTCCTCAGTGATCTCATCGGGTGGATCTCCAGTACTTGGTTTTCTCCACTTGACACCTTTTGGTTGCACTGGCACCTGATGCCTTCTTCAGCCCTTTGTTGCTGCATTCTCAGGCTCGCACCTCTCAGAACCATTCATTCATCGTCCAAGCACTCTCTCTCTTACGTACATTCCCTAATTAATGTTTCCCATACAGTATTTTGCATAATAATACAAGAGTTGTAGTTACAAAAAGTTACAAAAGTTTCTGGGTGGCATTTCTTAAAACATTCTCTCTCTGAGTGCTGAGTTAGTTACTGTTATAGTTACAATGCTTCACTTTGCGATTAGGGTTAAGTGCTTCACAATGCTTTGAAGAGAACGGTTGTCAATTGTGTAACAGTAAGTTTGAGCGTGCCTTGGCACACAGAGAGGGGAGCTGTTTCTGGCTACATAGTAGTATATTTTTAACAGTTTGAAGTTACATGACCTAATATTACATTCCTAACAAATTATATTCTAGAGGGGCAAAAATGTTTAGATTTATAATTAAACAATCCTAACAAATAATAATAATAATAATAATAAATCTAAACACTTATCAAGCTTGATAACACTAAATCTAAACACTTTCACAAGAATAAATTTAACCCTTCTATGCTTCTTCTACTTAACAAACTTCTCCTCCTTAGACTTTTAGTTGTGGGGAACAAATTCTGGGGAGTCACTTCCACTTGGGGGAATCATGTTTAATACTTGACTATGTTATCCCTACACTAAGGCTGGCCGAGAGACTGTCCCAGACTGATCATAACAGACTGTTCTGTCCGCGAACGGGCTGAGAGTAAAGGGCGTGTTCGAAATCTGTGGCGCCCAATCTGAGGCTGTCCGAGGTGAATCTTAACGGACTGCTCCGTGCGCCAATGGGCGGTGACTAAAGGCGTGTTTTGGGGCTGCTGGCGGCCAATAGGTTGTCCGGGGTGGATTATAACAGACTCTTCTGTCCGCGAATGGGCTGTGACTAAGGGGCGTGTTCTGAATCAGAGGTACCCAATAGGCTGACCCGGCTGCATCTTAACGGACAGCTCTGTCTGCGAATGCGGTGTGACTAGGGGGAACGACCTGCCTCTGCTCTGGACCAATAGGCTGTCCGGGGTGGATCTTAATCGACTGCTCTGTCCTCGAATTGTCTGTGACTTAGGGGTGTTTCCTGGCTGTGTGCCAGCCAATGGGCTTTCGGAAGACAGCCTTGGCGGAGGATAGTGTCGCCCAATGGGCTGTCAGCAAAGGGTATCCAGCCTCTGTTTCGGCCAATAGGCTGTCGCAGGGGGGCGTTGTCTGACTGGGCGGCCGGCGCCGCCATGACAGGAAGGTCCGAGGAGCGCGAGCGAATCCTGGGTCCGAGTGCGAAGCAGCCCCGCACCCAGCCCGTCCCTTGTTGGTGTCTGGCCCGGGGGAGGAGGGGGCGCGAGAGAAGGTGGGGGAGCGGGCTGGGGGAGGGGTGTCTGCCCGGGGGAGGAGGGGGTGTGAGAGCAGACTGCATGGGGCGGAGAGGAGTTTGGTGCGGGGGCGGGGAGGAGTTTGGTGGTGGGGGGATCAGACTGCACGGGGCGGGGAGGAGTTTGGTGGGGAGGATCAGACTGCACGGGGCGGAGAGGAGTTTGGTGCGGGGGCGGGGAGGAGTTTGGTGGTGGGGGGATCAGACTGCACGGGGCGGGGAGGAGTTTGGTGGGGAGGATCAGACTGCACGGGGCGGGGAGGAGTTTGGTGGGGAGGATCAGACTGCACGGGGCGGGGAGGAGTTTGATGGTGGGGAGGATCAGACTGCATGGGGCGGAGAGGAGTTTGGTGGTGGTGGGGGATCAGACTGCACGGGGCGGAGAGGAGTTTGGTGGTGGGGGGAGCAGACTGCACGGGGCGGAGAGGAGTTTGGTGGTGGGGGGGATCAGACTGCACGGGGCGGGGAGGAGTTTGGTGGGGGGGAGCAGACTGCACGGGGCGGGGAGGAGTTTGATGGTGGGGAGGATCAGACTGCACGGGGCGGAGAGGAGTTTGGTGCGGTGGGGGGGGGGATCAGACTGCACGGGGCGGAGAGGAGTTTGGTGGTGGGGGGATCAGACTGCACGGGGCGGGGAGGAGTTTGGTGGGGGGGAGCAGACTGCACGGGGCGGGGAGGAGTTTGATGGTGGGGAGGATCAGACTGCATGGGGCGGAGAGAAGTTTGGTGGTGGTGGGCGATCAGACTGCACGGGGCGGGGAGGAGTTTGGTGGTGGTGGGGGATCAGACTGCACGGGGCGGGGAGGAGTTTGGTGGTGGTGGGGGATCAGACTGCACGGGGCGGAGAGGAGTTTGGTGGTGGGGGGAGCAGACTGCACGGGGCGGAGAGGAGTTTGGTGGTGGGGGGGATCAGACTGCACGGGGCGGGGAGGAGTTTGGTGAGGGGGGGAGCAGACTGCATGGGGCGGAGAGGAGTTTGGGGGGAAGGGGTTGCTGTGGGGTCTCCTCTCCCGAGTGGGGGCGTGACATCAGCGGCGGACGCTGCCGTCGCTGAGGCAGGAGCCCCGCCCAGCAATGGGGCGGGGCGGGATGAGGGGGAGTAGGGAACGTAGCCGCCGTGGCTTCTGGGAAACTGAGTGCCCCTGTCCGCAGCTCCCATCGGCCATTGCAGGGCCAGGGCAGGCCAGGCGCTGTTCGGTTGGGCGGATGCAGCGGAAGTGACATCACAACGCGGCCATTGACCAGGGAGCGACGCGGTTGGTCCCGCGCGCGTGTTACTCCAAGTGTCAGCGTCGCATCCTGGGACTTGTAGTTCTCATAGTGCGGCCTCCCGGGGCAGGTCGCAGCGCGCCCCGCCCCTATCATAGCCCCGCCCAGCGTGTTCCATCTTCTCTCCGCCCCCAACTGCATCTCAGGACGTTCCCGCAGCGCTACTCAGGCCCTGCTCACGTCTGCCCGCGCCCTCTGCACGGCCCCCCCCCGCCCGAACTGCACCCCCTTCTCCACCTCAGTGCATTCCCCACCCCCAGTCCAATCTGCACCCCCTTCCCCACCCCCAGTCCATTCTGCACCCTCTGCCCAATCTGCACCCCCTTCCCGACCCCCAGTCCATTCTGCACCCCCTTCCCCACCCCCAGTCCATTCTGCACCCCCTGCCCAATCTGCACCCCCTTCCCCGACCCCCTGCCCAATCTGCACCCCCTTCCCCACCCCCAGTCCATTCTGCACCCCCTGCCCAATCTGCACCCCCTTCCCAACCCCCAGTCCATTCTGCACCCCCTGCCCAATCTGCACCCCCTTCCCCACCCCCAGTCCATTCTGCACCCTCTGCCCAATCTGCAATCCTCTTCCCCGACCCCGCAGTCCATTCTGCACCCCCTGCCCAATCTGCAACCCTCTTCCCCCACCCCCCAGTCCATTCTGCACCCCCTGCCCAATCTGCAACCCTCTTCCCCCACCCCCCAGTCCATTCTGCACCCCCTGCCCAATCTGCAACCCTCTTCCCCCACCCCCCAGTCCATTCTGCACCCCTCTTCCCCCACCCCCCAGTCCATTCTGCACCCCCTGCCCCATCTGCACTCCTTTCCCCACCCCCAGTCCATTCTGCACCCCCTGCCCAATCTGCAACACTCTTCCCCCACCCCCAGTCCATTCTGCACCCCCTGCCCAATCTGCAATCCTCTTCCCCCACCCCGCAGTCCATTCTGCACCCCCTGCCCAATCTGCACCCCTTTCCGCACCCCCCAGTCCATTCTGCACCCCCTGCCCAATCTGCAACCCTCTTCCCCACCCCCCAGTCCATTCTGCACCCCCTGCCCAATCTGCAACACTCTTCCCCCACCCCCAGTCCATTCTGCACCCCCTGCCCAATCTGCAATCCTCTTCCCCCACCCCGCAGTCCATTCTGCACCCCCTGCCCAAGCTGCACCCCTTTCCGCACCCCCCAGTCCATTCTGCACCCCCTGCCCAATCTGCAACCCTCTTCCCCCGCCCCGCAGTCCATTCTGCACCCCCTGCCCAATCTGCAACCCTCTTCCCCCACCAAGTGTATTCAACCCCTCCCCTGCCACCCAAACTGCCTCTCATGTGTTTGTCTCTTGTTGCTCTCTCGTATTGGCCAATACGTTCTGTCTGTTTCTGTCTGTGTCTTTGTCCTTGCTCTGCTTCTGCCATGTCCTTGTACAGGACACATACAGGCATTCCAGGTGAGCATCTCCACGGGTTAAGGGCCCAGGAGCTAAGGGGAATTGTGCAGGTACGCCAGTCGCGCAAGGGAGAGCACGGGAGACCAGTGGTGCGTCATGGCAGACTGATTCAGTATTGTTGTAATGGACGCGATACAGAGGGGCGGGGGGGGGGGGGGGGGGTCGAAAGCAGTGGTCTCCAACCTTTTTACACCCAAGATCACTTTTAAATGACAGACCAAGCCAAGATTTACTTCCCTGCCCCTTCCTTGAAGCCCCGCTCTCTCTATTCTCCTCCTCTCCATCACTTGCTGTCCCCAATCCTTATACTGCTACTTTTCTTTAAAAAAACCAATTCTTCTGTAGAATGAGGTTTTTCCAACATTTGGCCTGTCTAGACTGGACCAAATGTCAGAAAAAAAACCCTTGTTTTGGAAGCCACCTTATTCCTTGGGGAAAGAGGAATATAGGGCTGACCGAAAGAGCCTGATTGCTCTTCCATTAAAAAAGCGGAAGAACAAACGCAACCCTGGATGCAGAAGAGTTTTTCTGAGATATCTCCAGAATCCTGAAAAACTCCTGCAGTCTAGCCGGACCCCCGCTGGGTTGAGACAGGATGTGTAGTCTCTGCGGTGGGAATGAGGGATTTGGGTGTGGGAAGGGGTAAGAGGTGCAAGCTCTGGGAGGAAATCTGGATGGAGGAGGAGGTGGAGAAGGGGACACTGGCTCGGGGAGGGGGCTCCAGGCTGGGCGGTGTTGGGATACTAAGCAAGTCACAGGCTTGTGGATGTGAGAATGCAGGAATTTGGGTTGGGGTATGTGAAGGGCTCAGGGCAGGGGGTTCCAGTGTTTGATAGGCTCAGATCTAGGGTCTGGGGAAGGGGGAGTGCAGGAGTGGTTGTGGCCAGATGGGGGCTTGGCTCCAATTGGGGGTTTGTTGGCCAAGCTCCATTTTTAAATAAAATACTATGTTAAGCACAAAAAGTTTCTGCATTGTCTTTATTTATGAGAATGGCAGGGAACCTGCCTTGAGTCAGGGGTCACTGACGCATAGAAAAGTCCTTTGGGAGCAGGGGACACAATACTGGGGACGGGTGCTAGTGGGTTCTGGGACAGGGAACAGGGTGCCAGTGGGGGCAGGGGAGAGGGGGCAGGGTGCCAGGACAGGTTTCTGCAGCAGGGGACAGGGTGCTGGGGGGGGGTGGGGGGGGAC
Source organism: Pelodiscus sinensis (assembly GCF_052426305.1). NCBI lineage: Eukaryota > Metazoa > Chordata > Testudines > Trionychidae > Pelodiscus > Pelodiscus sinensis. The sequence continues at coordinate 43,759,953 of NC_143066.1, forward strand.
AGGTTTCTGTAGTGGGGAAGGCAGGGGGACAGGTTTCTGCAGTAGGAGACAGGGTGCCAGAGGGAACCGGTTCCTGCGGGGGGGGGGGGGGGGGCAGCGTGCCGTGGGACAAGTTCCTGCAGAGTGGGGAAGGCTTATACAGCGGGGTGGGGGGGGACAAGGGAGAGGGAACGGGGCCAGGAGGGCGGGGGACAGGTTTGGGGCAGAGGAGAGGAAACAAGGTTGGGGAGGGAAGCCTCTGACCCGCGCTCCCTCCGGACTGACCCCAGGGCAGCCAGGCTGGAGTGAAGAGAAGCGGCTGCCCGGAGAGCTGGTCATGGCGCTCAGCCAGGGTGCACCAAGCTCCACGTGGGCAGGCGCAGAGGAGAAGCCGCCGATCAGCTGGAGCGCGGGGCAGCGTCTTTCTGCTGAAAGTCACAGTCAGCTGGCTCGGGTGTTTCAGCCCTCCAGACCTCCCAGCTCCCACCATTCCTTGCAGCTACACACCTGTGTTGTTGCTCGGTGAGTAGCTGCTCCTCAAATGAGGAAATCTAATGTAAATGTACTGCGCACGCACGCAGTTCAGAGAGGGCTGAAGAGCTACTCTTAGAGCCTCAACATCTACCGGTAGATCGTGATCTATTGGTTGGTGACCATGGGGCTAAAGGCTAGAATTCCCGCAGCCACAGACCTTAGTGAGTGAGAGCCCACGCTGCGCTTTTTCTGCCGCCCTTGCAGAGGAATCAGTGCGGGGCCGTGGGCGGAGAAGAAACCGCCCGAGATGGACTTGAGCTGCCTGGACGTGATTCTCGGGACCCGTGAAGGGTCCTCAGTGTTCGGCCTTGGCATGGCTCTGTGTGAGTAAGAGATGCGTGCTTTCAAATCTTCAAGCGTCCTGGCAGTAGGTTTCTTCTGAGGCAGAGAGCTTCCTGCTGGGGCACGGAGCCTGGTGGCTTGGGGACTGGTGAAGGGGCAGTAGGCGGTTCAACAGAGCGTGGATAGAGATTCAAGGCCTCCTCTCTCTCCCCGTTCCTGTAGTGGCAGCGGCAGGGGGTGGCCGATGGTGGGAGGCTGCGGTGCGATGGTGGGAGGAGAAGCGATGCCGCGTCCTTGCGGACTCAAACGCTAAGTTGTTTGTTTGTTTTTTCCCCTCTGCTGTGTTCGGTAGCGAGCGATAAGAAGTCAACCCTCCCGGTGTCCTCCCGTCTGGGGATGGAACGGAACCGAGAACAGCGAGCTCGGGAGTTTGGTCGAAGCGAGGCGAGAACCGTCCGGCTGGGATCGGAGCAGCCATCGCTGACAGGGAGATAAGTGTCGGGTCTGGAAATCTCTCGGCTTACGGCCCACTCGGGTCTAGGAAGTGAAGTCACGTTTGCTTAGACAGCGAGTCCGAGCGGAGGTTCCCGAGGTGCTTCCTTGGTAGCTCCTGTTTGTCAGGGGTGCTGGTTTCTCTGGAACACGGTGTCCTTCTCAGCAGACGCTGGGCTCGAGGAGGAAGAACCAAGGTGGTAAGGTTTCTGACTGCCTCTTATGTGTTTCTCTCTTGTTGCTGTCTCGTATTGGCCAATACGTTCTGTCTGTCTGTTTCTGTCTGTGTCTTTGTCCTTGCTCTGCTTCTGCCGTGTCCTTGTACAGCACACTTGCAGGCATTCCAGGTGAGCATCTCCAAGGGTTAAGGGCTCAGGAGCCAACGGGAATTCTGCAGGTATGCCAGTCGCGCAAGGGAGAGCGGTGGTGCGTCATGGCTGACTGACTCAGTGTTCTTGTAGAGGGCCCGATACATAGGCGAGAGGGGGGGAAAGGGCTAAAGGATAGAATTCCCACAGCCACAGACCTTAGTGAGTGAGAGCTAACGCTGGGCTTTTTTGGCAGCCCTTGCAGAGGAATCAGTGCGTGGCCATGGGCGGAGAAGAAATCGTCCGAGATGGACTTGAGCTGCCTGGACGTGATTCTCGGAACACGTGAAGGGTCCTCAGCGTTTGGCCTTCCCATGGCTCTGTGTGAGTAACACGTGCGTGCTTTGAAATCTTCAAGCGTCCTGGCAGTATGTTTCTTCTGAGGCAGAGAGCTTCCTGCTGGGGCACGGAGCCTGGTGTCATGGGGACTGGTGAAGGGGCTGTAGGCGGTTCAGGAGAGCGTGGATAGAGATTCAAGGCCTCCTTTCACTCCCCGTTCCTGGAGTGGCAACGGGAGGTGGTGGCCGATGGTGGAAGGCTGCGGTGCGATGGTGGAAGGAGAAGCGATGCCGCGTCCTTGCGGACTCAAACGCTAAGTTGTTTGTTTGTTTTTTCCCCTCTGCTGTGTTCGGTAGCGAGCGATAAGAAGTCAACCCTCCCGGTGTCCTCCCGTCTGGGGATGGAATGGAAACGAGAACAGCGAGCTCGGGAGCTTGGTCGAAGCGAGGCGAGAACCGTCCGGCTGGGAGCGGAGCAGCCATCGCTGACACGGAGATAAGTGTCGGGTCTGGAAATCTCTCGGCTTACGGCCCACTCGGGTCTAGGAAGGGAAGTCACGTTTGCTTAGACAGCGAGTCCGAGCGGAGGTTCCCGAGGTGCTTCCTTGGTAGTGGGAGAAACAGGGCTCCCGTTTGTCAGGGGTGCTGGTTTCTTTGGAACACGGTGTCCTTCTCAGCAGATGCTTGGCTCCAGGAGGAAGACGCAAGGTGGTAAGGTTTCTGGCTGCCACTCATGTGTTTCTCTCTTGTTGCTCTCTCGTATTGGCCAATACGTTCTGTCTGTCTGTTCCTGTCTGTGTCTTTGTCCTTGCTCTGCTTTTGCGGTGTCTTTGTACAGCACACTTGCAGGCATTCCAGGTGAGCATCTCCAAGGGTTAAGGGCTCAGGAGCCAATGGGAATTCTGCAGGTACGCCAGTCGCGCAAGGGAGAGCGGTGGTGCGTCATGGCTGACTGACTCAGTGTTCTTGTAGAGGACCCGATACATAGGCGAGGGCGGGGGGGGAAGGGCTAAAGGATAGAATTTCCACAGCCACAGACCTTAGTGAGTGAGAGGTCTCTTCAGTCACGCCGCTCTCGGGTCTCACTGCAGGGAGGGATTCTGGCGCCGCTCTCGGGTGGTGCAGGTTGGGGGTGTCTCTAGCGCCGCTCTCGGGTCTCGCTGCTGGGGGGGAGGGGTCTCTGGCGCCGCTTTCGGGTGATGCTGCTGGGCGGGGTCTCTAGCGTCGCTCTCCAGTCGCGCTGCTGGGGGGGGGTCTCTGGCTCTGCTCTCGGATCGCGTTGCTTGGGGGGGTCTCTGGTGCCGCTCTCCGGTCTCCTATCTGGGGGGGGTCTCTGGCGCCGCTCTCGGGTGATGCTGTTGGGGGGGGGGGAGATCTCTGTCGCCGTTCTCCGGTGATGCTGCTGGGGAGGTCTCTGGCTTCGCTCTCGGGTCACGCTGCTGGGGGGGGGGGGGGTCTCTGGTGCTGCTCTTGGGTCTTGCTGCCGGGGGGGTTCTTTCGCGCTGCTCTCGGGTTTTGCTGCTGGGGGGTCTCTTGCTTCGCTCTCGGGTCATGCTGCTGGGGGGTCTCTGGCGCTGCTCTCGGGTTGTTCTGATGGAGGGTGTCTCTGGCGCCTCTCTCGGGTGATGCTGCCGAGGGGGGTCTCCGGCGCCGCTCTCGGGTTTCGCTGCTCGGGGGAGGTCTCTAGCGCCGCTCTCCGGTCGCGCTGCTGGGGGGGGGGCTTTGCAAGCGGGGCCGGGTACTAAAGGCACCAAGCAGCTGGCGGAATCACGGAGAACAAGGGTCGTGGGGTCGGGGGTTGGTTGAGACCCTTTGGACCAGAGGCAGGGGGTCCAGGCTGCCAAATGTGTCGCGGAGAACCTCCATCTATCAGACGCGGCTTCCTCTCCGCGCTTGCAGAACTGAGCAGCTAAAAGTGTTAGAAGCCAAATCAGAGCGGCTCGTGTGTGTGTCAGAAACGGCTACGGGGAGCCAATTGCGACGGCAGCTGTTTGTGACGTCACACCGGCCCCGGGACTGCGGCGTCATCGAGTAGCCGCTGAGAATTCAGGAGTCCATCGGCTGCTCTGTGAACCGACATGGGCCGGCCTCAGCCCCACCAGCTCTGCTTTCCCTGGCTCTCCCCTCCGTGCCTCAGTTTCCTCCTCTGCAATCACCTCGCTCCCCAGTGGGGCCCAGGCTGCGCTTCAGCCCGGCCGGCCACTCCCGCCCGTCACCCGCAGGACCAGCCGCGGCCCCGCCCCCTAAACTGCGCCGTGGCCGGTGCTCCTGCCCAGCTCCAACCAGTCAATCTTAACGGACTGCTCTGTCAGCAAATGGGCTGTGATTAAAGGGCGCGTCCTTTATCTGAGGCGACCAATAAGCTGACCCGGGAATGATCTTAACGGACTGCTCTGTCCGCGAATGGGGTGTGACTAAGGGGCGCATCCTGACACTGCTGTCGGCCAAAAGGCTGTCTCTGGTGGATCTTAACGGACTGCTCTGTCCGCCAATGGAGCGTGACTCAGGGGCGTGTCCTAATGCAAATGTTGTACCAATAAAAGCAAGCAGGATCTTATGAGGGGGATAAGGCAAAAAGCCACATTTATTGTAAAGATAAAGAATAAAGAAAAGATAGAAGCAAACAACGTTGTTTAGCTACTTAGTCCTATCACTGCTTAACCCTTATACACTTATATAGATAAATATTCAGTCAATCATTCATCCATTCATTCAAGTTCTGTGTATTTGTTATAGTTCCCAGCCTGGAAGTTGCTTGTGACCGAATACTGGCCAGGTATTCTGTACACAAGTGATGGGAGTGGGGAGCGAAGTCCTGATCAGATGCGCATCTCAAGCTCCTGATGGGCTGGCAGCAGAACCTTGGACTCTGACTCCATAGTCTTTTAGTCCAGTTCTTATAGGAATTTCTTCCTATGCCAGTCTATGGGAATTGCTGCATCATGCTGATGTCCAGGGTGGCTGCCAGGTGCTCCTCAGTGATCTCATCGGGTGGATCTCCAGTACTTGGTTTTCTCCACTTGACACCTTTTGGTTGCACTGGCACCTGATGCCTTCTTCAGCCCTTTGTTGCTGCATTCTCAGGCTCGCACCTCTCAGAACCATTCATTCATCGTCCAAGCACTCTCTCTCTTACGTACATTCCCTAATTAATGTTTCCCATACAGTATTTTGCATAATAATACAAGAGTTGTAGTTACAAAAAGTTACAAAAGTTTCTGGGTGGCATTTCTTAAAACATTCTCTCTCTGAGTGCTGAGTTAGTTACTGTTATAGTTACAATGCTTCACTTTGCGATTAGGGTTAAGTGCTTCACAATGCTTTGAAGAGAACGGTTGTCAATTGTGTAACAGTAAGTTTGAGCGTGCCTTGGCACACAGAGAGGGGAGCTGTTTCTGGCTACATAGTAGTATATTTTTAACAGTTTGAAGTTACATGACCTAATATTACATTCCTAACAAATTATATTCTAGAGGGGCAAAAATGTTTAGATTTATAATTAAACAATCCTAACAAATAATAATAATAATAATAATAAATCTAAACACTTATCAAGCTTGATAACACTAAATCTAAACACTTTCACAAGAATAAATTTAACCCTTCTATGCTTCTTCTACTTAACAAACTTCTCCTCCTTAGACTTTTAGTTGTGGGGAACAAATTCTGGGGAGTCACTTCCACTTGGGGGAATCATGTTTAATACTTGACTATGTTATCCCTACACTAAGGCTGGCCGAGAGACTGTCCCAGACTGATCATAACAGACTGTTCTGTCCGCGAACGGGCTGAGAGTAAAGGGCGTGTTCGAAATCTGTGGCGCCCAATCTGAGGCTGTCCGAGGTGAATCTTAACGGACTGCTCCGTGCGCCAATGGGCGGTGACTAAAGGCGTGTTTTGGGGCTGCTGGCGGCCAATAGGTTGTCCGGGGTGGATTATAACAGACTCTTCTGTCCGCGAATGGGCTGTGACTAAGGGGCGTGTTCTGAATCAGAGGTACCCAATAGGCTGACCCGGCTGCATCTTAACGGACAGCTCTGTCTGCGAATGCGGTGTGACTAGGGGGAACGACCTGCCTCTGCTCTGGACCAATAGGCTGTCCGGGGTGGATCTTAATCGACTGCTCTGTCCTCGAATTGTCTGTGACTTAGGGGTGTTTCCTGGCTGTGTGCCAGCCAATGGGCTTTCGGAAGACAGCCTTGGCGGAGGATAGTGTCGCCCAATGGGCTGTCAGCAAAGGGTATCCAGCCTCTGTTTCGGCCAATAGGCTGTCGCAGGGGGGCGTTGTCTGACTGGGCGGCCGGCGCCGCCATGACAGGAAGGTCCGAGGAGCGCGAGCGAATCCTGGGTCCGAGTGCGAAGCAGCCCCGCACCCAGCCCGTCCCTTGTTGGTGTCTGGCCCGGGGGAGGAGGGGGCGCGAGAGAAGGTGGGGGAGCGGGCTGGGGGAGGGGTGTCTGCCCGGGGGAGGAGGGGGTGTGAGAGCAGACTGCATGGGGCGGAGAGGAGTTTGGTGCGGGGGCGGGGAGGAGTTTGGTGGTGGGGGGATCAGACTGCACGGGGCGGGGAGGAGTTTGGTGGGGAGGATCAGACTGCACGGGGCGGAGAGGAGTTTGGTGCGGGGGCGGGGAGGAGTTTGGTGGTGGGGGGATCAGACTGCACGGGGCGGGGAGGAGTTTGGTGGGGAGGATCAGACTGCACGGGGCGGGGAGGAGTTTGGTGGGGAGGATCAGACTGCACGGGGCGGGGAGGAGTTTGATGGTGGGGAGGATCAGACTGCATGGGGCGGAGAGGAGTTTGGTGGTGGTGGGGGATCAGACTGCACGGGGCGGAGAGGAGTTTGGTGGTGGGGGGAGCAGACTGCACGGGGCGGAGAGGAGTTTGGTGGTGGGGGGGATCAGACTGCACGGGGCGGGGAGGAGTTTGGTGGGGGGGAGCAGACTGCACGGGGCGGGGAGGAGTTTGATGGTGGGGAGGATCAGACTGCACGGGGCGGAGAGGAGTTTGGTGCGGTGGGGGGGGGGGGATCAGACTGCACGGGGCGGAGAGGAGTTTGGTGGTGGGGGGATCAGACTGCACGGGGCGGGGAGGAGTTTGGTGGGGGGGAGCAGACTGCACGGGGCGGGGAGGAGTTTGATGGTGGGGAGGATCAGACTGCATGGGGCGGAGAGAAGTTTGGTGGTGGTGGGCGATCAGACTGCACGGGGCGGGGAGGAGTTTGGTGGTGGTGGGGGATCAGACTGCACGGGGCGGGGAGGAGTTTGGTGGTGGTGGGGGATCAGACTGCACGGGGCGGAGAGGAGTTTGGTGGTGGGGGGAGCAGACTGCACGGGGCGGAGAGGAGTTTGGTGGTGGGGGGGATCAGACTGCACGGGGCGGGGAGGAGTTTGGTGAGGGGGGGAGCAGACTGCATGGGGCGGAGAGGAGTTTGGGGGGAAGGGGTTGCTGTGGGGTCTCCTCTCCCGAGTGGGGGCGTGACATCAGCGGCGGACGCTGCCGTCGCTGAGGCAGGAGCCCCGCCCAGCAATGGGGCGGGGCGGGATGAGGGGGAGTAGGGAACGTAGCCGCCGTGGCTTCTGGGAAACTGAGTGCCCCTGTCCGCAGCTCCCATCGGCCATTGCAGGGCCAGGGCAGGCCAGGCGCTGTTCGGTTGGGCGGATGCAGCGGAAGTGACATCACAACGCGGCCATTGACCAGGGAGCGACGCGGTTGGTCCCGCGCGCGTGTTACTCCAAGTGTCAGCGTCGCATCCTGGGACTTGTAGTTCTCATAGTGCGGCCTCCCGGGGCAGGTCGCAGCGCGCCCCGCCCCTATCATAGCCCCGCCCAGCGTTTTCCAGCTTCTCTCCGCCCCCAACTGCATCTCAGGACGTTCCCGCAGCGCTACTCAGGCCCTGCTCACGTCTGCCCGCGCCCTCTGCACGGCCCCCCCCCCGCCCGAACTGCACCCCCTTCTCCACCTCAGTGCATTCCCCACCCCCAGTCCAATCTGCACCCCCTTCCCCACCCCCAGTCCATTCTGCACCCTCTGCCCAATCTGCACCCCCTTCCCGACCCCCAGTCCATTCTGCACCCCCTTCCCCACCCCCAGTCCATTCTGCACCCCCTGCCCAATCTGCACCCCCTTCCCGACCCCCTGCCCAATCTGCACCCCCTTCCCCACCCCCAGTCCATTCTGCACCCCCTGCCCAATCTGCACCCCCTTCCCAACCCCCAGTCCATTCTGCACCCCCTGCCCAATCTGCACCCCCTTCCCCACCCCCAGTCCATTCTGCACCCTCTGCCCAATCTGCAATCCTCTTCCCCGACCCCGCAGTCCATTCTGCACCCCCTGCCCAATCTGCAACCCTCTTCCCCCACCCCCCAGTCCATTCTGCACCCCCTGCCCAATCTGCAACCCTCTTCCCCCACCCCCCAGTCCATTCTGCACCCCCTGCCCAATCTGCAACCCTTTTCCCCCACCCCCAGTCCATTCTGCACCCCTGCCCAATCTGCAACCCTCTTCCCCCACCCCCCAGTCCATTCTGCACCCCTCTTCCCCCACCCCCCAGTCCATTCTGCACCCCCTGCCCCATCTGCACTCCTTTCCCCACCCCCAGTCCATTCTGCACCCCCTGCCCAATCTGCAACACTCTTCCCCCACCCCCAGTCCATTCTGCACCCCCTGCCCAATCTGCAATCCTCTTCCCCCACCCCGCAGTCCATTCTGCACCCCCTGCCCAATCTGCACCCCTTTCCGCACCCCCCAGTCCATTCTGCACCCCCTGCCCAATCTGCAACCCTCTTCCCCACCCCCCAGTCCATTCTGCACCCCCTGCCCAATCTGCAACACTCTTCCCCCACCCCCAGTCCATTCTGCACCCCCTGCCCAATCTGCAATCCTCTTCCCCCACCCCGCAGTCCATTCTGCACCCCCTGCCCAAGCTGCACCCCTTTCCGCACCCCCCAGTCCATTCTGCACCCCCTGCCCAATCTGCAACCCTCTTCCCCCGCCCCGCAGTCCATTCTGCACCCCCTGCCCAATCTGCAACCCTCTTTCCCCACCCCCCAGTCCATTCTGCACCCCCTGCCCAATCTGCAACCCTCTTCCCCCACCAAGTGTATTCAACCCCTCCCCTGCCACCCAAACTGCCTCTCATGTGTTTGTCTCTTGTTGCTCTCTCGTATTGGCCAATACGTTCTGTCTGTTTCTGTCTGTGTCTTTGTCCTTGCTCTGCTTCTGCCATGTCCTTGTACAGGACACATACAGGCATTCCAGGTGAGCATCTCCACGGGTTAAGGGCCCAGGAGCTAAGGGGAATTGTGCAGGTACGCCAGTCGCGCAAGGGAGAGCACGGGAGACCAGTGGTGCGTCATGGCAGACTGATTCAGTATTGTTGTAATGGACGCGATACAGAGGGGCGGGGGGGGGGGGGGTCGAAAGCAGTGGTCTCCAACCTTTTTACACCCAAGATCACTTTTAAATGACAGACCAAGCCAAGATTTACTTCCCTGCCCCTTCCTTGAAGCCCCGCTCTCTCTATTCTCCTCCTCTCCATCACTTGCTGTCCCCAATCCTTATACTGCTACTTTTCTTTAAAAAAACCAATTCTTCTGTAGAATGAGGTTTTTCCAACATTTGGCCTGTCTAGACTGGACCAAATGTCAGAAAAAAAACCCTTGTTTTGGAAGCCACCTTATTCCTTGGGGAAAGAGGAATATAGGGCTGACCGAAAGAGCCTGATTGCTCTTCCATTAAAAAAGCGGAAGAACAAACGCAACCCTGGATGCAGAAGAGTTTTTCTGAGATATCTCCAGAATCCTGAAAAACTCCTGCAGTCTAGCCGGACCCCCGCTGGGTTGAGACAGGATGTGTAGTCTCTGCGGTGGGAATGAGGGATTTGGGTGTGGGAAGGGGTAAGAGGTGCAAGCTCTGGGAGGAAATCTGGATGGAGGAGGAGGTGGAGAAGGGGACACTGGCTCGGGGAGGGGGCTCCAGGCTGGGCGGTGTTGGGATACTAAGCAAGTCACAGGCTTGTGGATGTGAGAATGCAGGAATTTGGGTTGGGGTATGTGAAGGGCTCAGGGCAGGGGGTTCCAGTGTTTGATAGGCTCAGATCTAGGGTCTGGGGAAGGGGGAGTGCAGGAGTGGTTGTGGCCAGATGGGGGCTTGGCTCCAATTGGGGGTTTGTTGGCCAAGCTCCATTTTTAAATAAAATACTATGTTAAGCACAAAAAGTTTCTGCATTGTCTTTATTTATGAGAATGGCAGGGAACCTGCCTTGAGTCAGGGGTCACTGACGCATAGAAAAGTCCTTTGGGAGCAGGGGACACAATACTGGGGACGGGTGCTAGTGGGTTCTGGGACAGGGAACAGGGTGCCAGTGGGGGCAGGGGAGAGGGGGCAGGGTGCCAGGACAGGTTTCTGCAGCAGGGGACAGGGTGCTGGGGGGGGTGGGGGGGGACAGGTTTCTGTAGTGGGGAAGGCAGGGGGACAGGTTTCTGCAGTAGGAGACAGGGTGCCAGAGGGAACCGGTTCCTGCGGGGGGGGGGGGGGGGCAGCGTGCCGTGGGACAAGTTCCTGCAGAGTGGGGAAGGCTTATACAGCGGGGTGGGGGGGGACAAGGGAGAGGGAACGGGGCCAGGAGGGCGGGGGACAGGTTTGGGGCAGAGGAGAGGAAACAAGGTTGGGGAGGGAAGCCTCTGACCCGCGCTCCCTCCGGACTGACCCCAGGGCAGCCAGGCTGGAGTGAAGAGAAGCGGCTGCCCGGAGAGCTGGTCATGGCGCTCAGCCAGGGTGCACCAAGCTCCACGTGGGCAGGCGCAGAGGAGAAGCCGCCGATCAGCTGGAGCGCGGGGCAGCGTCTTTCTGCTGAAAGTCACAGTCAGCTGGCTCGGGTGTTTCAGCCCTCCAGACCTCCCAGCTCCCACCATTCCTTGCAGCTACACACCTGTGTTGTTGCTCGGTGAGTAGCTGCTCCTCAAATGAGGAAATCTAATGTAAATGTACTGCGCACGCACGCAGTTCAGAGAGGGCTGAAGAGCTACTCTTAGAGCCTCAACATCTACCGGTAGATCGTGATCTATTGGTTGGTGACCATGGGGCTAAAGGCTAGAATTCCCGCAGCCACAGACCTTAGTGAGTGAGAGCCCACGCTGCGCTTTTTCTGCCGCCCTTGCAGAGGAATCAGTGCGGGGCCGTGGGCGGAGAAGAAACCGCCCGAGATGGACTTGAGCTGCCTGGACGTGATTCTCGGGACCCGTGAAGGGTCCTCAGTGTTCGGCCTTGGCATGGCTCTGTGTGAGTAAGAGATGCGTGCTTTCAAATCTTCAAGCGTCCTGGCAGTAGGTTTCTTCTGAGGCAGAGAGCTTCCTGCTGGGGCACGGAGCCTGGTGGCTTGGGGACTGGTGAAGGGGCAGTAGGCGGTTCAACAGAGCGTGGATAGAGATTCAAGGCCTCCTCTCTCTCCCCGTTCCTGTAGTGGCAGCGGCAGGGGGTGGCCGATGGTGGGAGGCTGCGGTGCGATGGTGGGAGGAGAAGCGATGCCGCGTCCTTGCGGACTCAAACGCTAAGTTGTTTGTTTGTTTTTTCCCCTCTGCTGTGTTCGGTAGCGAGCGATAAGAAGTCAACCCTCCCGGTGTCCTCCCGTCTGGGGATGGAACGGAACCGAGAACAGCGAGCTCGGGAGTTTGGTCGAAGCGAGGCGAGAACCGTCCGGCTGGGATCGGAGCAGCCATCGCTGACAGGGAGATAAGTGTCGGGTCTGGAAATCTCTCGGCTTACGGCCCACTCGGGTCTAGGAAGTGAAGTCACGTTTGCTTAGACAGCGAGTCCGAGCGGAGGTTCCCGAGGTGCTTCCTTGGTAGCTCCTGTTTGTCAGGGGTGCTGGTTTCTCTGGAACACGGTGTCCTTCTCAGCAGACGCTGGGCTCGAGGAGGAAGAACCAAGGTGGTAAGGTTTCTGACTGCCTCTTATGTGTTTCTCTCTTGTTGCTGTCTCGTATTGGCCAATACGTTCTGTCTGTCTGTTTCTGTCTGTGTCTTTGTCCTTGCTCTGCTTCTGCCGTGTCCTTGTACAGCACACTTGCAGGCATTCCAGGTGAGCATCTCCAAGGGTTAAGGGCTCAGGAGCCAACGGGAATTCTGCAGGTATGCCAGTCGCGCAAGGGAGAGCGGTGGTGCGTCATGGCTGACTGACTCAGTGTTCTTGTAGAGGGCCCGATACATAGGCGAGAGGGGGGGAAAGGGCTAAAGGATAGAATTCCCACAGCCACAGACCTTAGTGAGTGAGAGCTAACGCTGGGCTTTTTTGGCAGCCCTTGCAGAGGAATCAGTGCGTGGCCATGGGCGGAGAAGAAATCGTCCGAGATGGACTTGAGCTGCCTGGACGTGATTCTCGGAACACGTGAAGGGTCCTCAGCGTTTGGCCTTCCCATGGCTCTGTGTGAGTAACACGTGCGTGCTTTGAAATCTTCAAGCGTCCTGGCAGTATGTTTCTTCTGAGGCAGAGAGCTTCCTGCTGGGGCACGGAGCCTGGTGTCATGGGGACTGGTGAAGGGGCTGTAGGCGGTTCAGGAGAGCGTGGATAGAGATTCAAGGCCTCCTTTCACTCCCCGTTCCTGGAGTGGCAACGGGAGGTGGTGGCCGATGGTGGAAGGCTGCGGTGCGATGGTGGAAGGAGAAGCGATGCCGCGTCCTTGCGGACTCAAACGCTAAGTTGTTTGTTTGTTTTTTCCCCTCTGCTGTGTTCGGTAGCGAGCGATAAGAAGTCAACCCTCCCGGTGTCCTCCCGTCTGGGGATGGAATGGAAACGAGAACAGCGAGCTCGGGAGCTTGGTCGAAGCGAGGCGAGAACCGTCCGGCTGGGAGCGGAGCAGCCATCGCTGACACGGAGATAAGTGTCGGGTCTGGAAATCTCTCGGCTTACGGCCCACTCGGGTCTAGGAAGGGAAGTCACGTTTGCTTAGACAGCGAGTCCGAGCGGAGGTTCCCGAGGTGCTTCCTTGGTAGTGGGAGAAACAGGGCTCCCGTTTGTCAGGGGTGCTGGTTTCTTTGGAACACGGTGTCCTTCTCAGCAGATGCTTGGCTCCAGGAGGAAGACGCAAGGTGGTAAGGTTTCTGGCTGCCACTCATGTGTTTCTCTCTTGTTGCTCTCTCGTATTGGCCAATACGTTCTGTCTGTCTGTTCCTGTCTGTGTCTTTGTCCTTGCTCTGCTTTTGCGGTGTCTTTGTACAGCACACTTGCAGGCATTCCAGGTGAGCATCTCCAAGGGTTAAGGGCTCAGGAGCCAATGGGAATTCTGCAGGTACGCCAGTCGCGCAAGGGAGAGCGGTGGTGCGTCATGGCTGACTGACTCAGTGTTCTTGTAGAGGACCCGATACATAGGCGAGGGCGGGGGGGGAAGGGCTAAAGGATAGAATTTCCACAGCCACAGACCTTAGTGAGTGAGAGGTCTCTTCAGTCACGCCGCTCTCGGGTCTCACTGCAGGGAGGGATTCTGGCGCCGCTCTCGGGTGGTGCAGGTTGGGGGTGTCTCTAGCGCCGCTCTCGGGTCTCGCTGCTGGGGGGGAGGGGTCTCTGGCGCCGCTTTCGGGTGATGCTGCTGGGCGGGGTCTCTAGCGTCGCTCTCCAGTCGCGCTGCTGGGGGGGGGTCTCTGGCTCTGCTCTCGGATCGCGTTGCTTGGGGGGGTCTCTGGTGCCGCTCTCCGGTCTCCTATCTGGGGGGGGTCTCTGGCGCCGCTCTCGGGTGATGCTGTTGGGGGGGGGGGAGATCTCTGTCGCCGTTCTCCGGTGATGCTGCTGGGGAGGTCTCTGGCTTCGCTCTCGGGTCACGCTGCTGGGGGGGGGGGGGTCTCTGGTGCTGCTCTTGGGTCTTGCTGCCGGGGGGGTTCTTTCGCGCTGCTCTCGGGTTTTGCTGCTGGGGGGTCTCTTGCTTCGCTCTCGGGTCATGCTGCTGGGGGGTCTCTGGCGCTGCTCTCGGGTTGTTCTGATGGAGGGTGTCTCTGGCGCCTCTCTCGGGTGATGCTGCCGAGGGGGGTCTCCGGCGCCGCTCTCGGGTTTCGCTGCTCGGGGGAGGTCTCTAGCGCCGCTCTCCGGTCGCGCTGCTGGGGGGGGGGCTTTGCAAGCGGGGCCGGGTACTAAAGGCACCAAGCAGCTGGCGGAATCACGGAGAACAAGGGTCGTGGGGTCGGGGGTTGGTTGAGACCCTTTGGACCAGAGGCAGGGGGTCCAGGCTGCCAAATGTGTCGCGGAGAACCTCCATCTATCAGACGCGGCTTCCTCTCCGCGCTTGCAGAACTGAGCAGCTAAAAGTGTTAGAAGCCAAATCAGAGCGGCTCGTGTGTGTGTCAGAAACGGCTACGGGGAGCCAATTGCGACGGCAGCTGTTTGTGACGTCACACCGGCCCCGGGACTGCGGCGTCATCGAGTAGCCGCTGAGAATTCAGGAGTCCATCGGCTGCTCTGTGAACCGACATGGGCCGGCCTCAGCCCCACCAGCTCTGCTTTCCCTGGCTCTCCCCTCCGTGCCTCAGTTTCCTCCTCTGCAATCACCTCGCTCCCCAGTGGGGCCCAGGCTGCGCTTCAGCCCGGCCGGCCACTCCCGCCCGTCACCCGCAGGACCAGCCGTGGCCCCGCCCCCTAAACTGCGCCGTGGCCGGTGCTCCTGCCCAGCTCCAACCAGTCAATCTTAACGGACTGCTCTGTCAGCAAATGGGCTGTGATTAAAGGGCGCGTCCTTTATCTGAGGCGACCAATAAGCTGACCCGGGAATGATCTTAACGGACTGCTCTGTCCGCGAATGGGGTGTGACTAAGGGGCGCATCCTGACACTGCTGTCGGCCAAAAGGCTGTCTCTGGTGGATCTTAACGGACTGCTCTGTCCGCCAATGGAGCGTGACTCAGGGGCGTGTCCTAATGCAAATGTTGTACCAATAAAAGCAAGCAGGATCTTATGAGGGGGATAAGGCAAAAAGCCACATTTATTGTAAAGATAAAGAATAAAGAAAAGATAGAAGCAAACAACGTTGTTTAGCTACTTAGTCCTATCACTGCTTAACCCTTATACACTTATATAGATAAATATTCAGTCAATCATTCATCCATTCATTCAAGTTCTGTGTATTTGTTATAGTTCCCAGCCTGGAAGTTGCTTGTGACCGAATACTGGCCAGGTATTCTGTACACAAGTGATGGGAGTGGGGAGCGAAGTCCTGATCAGATGCGCATCTCAAGCTCCTGATGGGCTGGCAGCAGAACCTTGGACTCTGACTCCATAGTCTTTTAGTCCAGTTCTTATAGGAATTTCTTCCTATGCCAGTCTATGGGAATTGCTGCATCATGCTGATGTCCAGGGTGGCTGCCAGGTGCTCCTCAGTGATCTCATCGGGTGGATCTCCAGTACTTGGTTTTCTCCACTTGACACCTTTTGGTTGCACTGGCACCTGATGCCTTCTTCAGCCCTTTGTTGCTGCATTCTCAGGCTCGCACCTCTCAGAACCATTCATTCATCGTCCAAGCACTCTCTCTCTTACGTACATTCCCTAATTAATGTTTCCCATACAGTATTTTGCATAATAATACAAGAGTTGTAGTTACAAAAAGTTACAAAAGTTTCTGGGTGGCATTTCTTAAAACATTCTCTCTCTGAGTGCTGAGTTAGTTACTGTTATAGTTACAATGCTTCACTTTGCGATTAGGGTTAAGTGCTTCACAATGCTTTGAAGAGAACGGTTGTCAATTGTGTAACAGTAAGTTTGAGCGTGCCTTGGCACACAGAGAGGGGAGCTGTTTCTGGCTACATAGTAGTATATTTTTAACAGTTTGAAGTTACATGACCTAATATTACATTCCTAACAAATTATATTCTAGAGGGGCAAAAATGTTTAGATTTATAATTAAACAATCCTAACAAATAATAATAATAATAATAATAAATCTAAACACTTATCAAGCTTGATAACACTAAATCTAAACACTTTCACAAGAATAAATTTAACCCTTCTATGCTTCTTCTACTTAACAAACTTCTCCTCCTTAGACTTTTAGTTGTGGGGAACAAATTCTGGGGAGTCACTTCCACTTGGGGGAATCATGTTTAATACTTGACTATGTTATCCCTACACTAAGGCTGGCCGAGAGACTGTCCCAGACTGATCATAACAGACTGTTCTGTCCGCGAACGGGCTGAGAGTAAAGGGCGTGTTCGAAATCTGTGGCGCCCAATCTGAGGCTGTCCGAGGTGAATCTTAACGGACTGCTCCGTGCGCCAATGGGCGGTGACTAAAGGCGTGTTTTGGGGCTGCTGGCGGCCAATAGGTTGTCCGGGGTGGATTATAACAGACTCTTCTGTCCGCGAATGGGCTGTGACTAAGGGGCGTGTTCTGAATCAGAGGTACCCAATAGGCTGACCCGGCTGCATCTTAACGGACAGCTCTGTCTGCGAATGCGGTGTGACTAGGGGGAACGACCTGCCTCTGCTCTGGACCAATAGGCTGTCCGGGGTGGATCTTAATCGACTGCTCTGTCCTCGAATTGTCTGTGACTTAGGGGTGTTTCCTGGCTGTGTGCCAGCCAATGGGCTTTCGGAAGACAGCCTTGGCGGAGGATAGTGTCGCCCAATGGGCTGTCAGCAAAGGGTATCCAGCCTCTGTTTCGGCCAATAGGCTGTCGCAGGGGGGCGTTGTCTGACTGGGCGGCCGGCGCCGCCATGACAGGAAGGTCCGAGGAGCGCGAGCGAATCCTGGGTCCGAGTGCGAAGCAGCCCCGCACCCAGCCCGTCCCTTGTTGGTGTCTGGCCCGGGGGAGGAGGGGGCGCGAGAGAAGGTGGGGGAGCGGGCTGGGGGAGGGGTGTCTGCCCGGGGGAGGAGGGGGTGTGAGAGCAGACTGCATGGGGCGGAGAGGAGTTTGGTGCGGGGGCGGAGAGGAGTTTGGTGCGGGGGCGGGGAGGAGTTTGGTGGGGAGGATCAGACTGCACGGGGCGGAGAGGAGTTTGGTGCGGGGGCGGGGAGGAGTTTGGTGGTGGGGGGATCAGACTGCACGGGGCGGGGAGGAGTTTGGTGGGGAGGATCAGACTGCACGGGGCGGGGAGGAGTTTGGTGGGGAGGATCAGACTGCACGGGGCGGGGAGGAGTTTGATGGTGGGGAGGATCAGACTGCATGGGGCGGAGAGGAGTTTGGTGGTGGTGGGGGATCAGACTGCACGGGGCGGAGAGGAGTTTGGTGGTGGGGGGAGCAGACTGCACGGGGCGGAGAGGAGTTTGGTGGTGGGGGGGATCAGACTGCACGGGGCGGGGAGGAGTTTGGTGGGGGGGAGCAGACTGCACGGGGCGGGGAGGAGTTTGATGGTGGGGAGGATCAGACTGCACGGGGCGGAGAGGAGTTTGGTGCGGTGGGGGGGGGGGGATCAGACTGCACGGGGCGGAGAGGAGTTTGGTGGTGGGGGGATCAGACTGCACGGGGCGGGGAGGAGTTTGGTGGGGGGGAGCAGACTGCACGGGGCGGGGAGGAGTTTGATGGTGGGGAGGATCAGACTGCATGGGGCGGAGAGAAGTTTGGTGGTGGTGGGCGATCAGACTGCACGGGGCGGGGAGGAGTTTGGTGGTGGTGGGGGATCAGACTGCACGGGGCGGGGAGGAGTTTGGTGGTGGTGGGGGATCAGACTGCACGGGGCGGAGAGGAGTTTGGTGGTGGGGGGAGCAGACTGCACGGGGCGGAGAGGAGTTTGGTGGTGGGGGGGATCAGACTGCACGGGGCGGGGAGGAGTTTGGTGAGGGGGGGAGCAGACTGCATGGGGCGGAGAGGAGTTTGGGGGGAAGGGGTTGCTGTGGGGTCTCCTCTCCCGAGTGGGGGCGTGACATCAGCGGCGGACGCTGCCGTCGCTGAGGCAGGAGCCCCGCCCAGCAATGGGGCGGGGCGGGATGAGGGGGAGTAGGGAACGTAGCCGCCGTGGCTTCTGGGAAACTGAGTGCCCCTGTCCGCAGCTCCCATCGGCCATTGCAGGGCCAGGGCAGGCCAGGCGCTGTTCGGTTGGGCGGATGCAGCGGAAGTGACATCACAACGCGGCCATTGACCAGGGAGCGACGCGGTTGGTCCCGCGCGCGTGTTACTCCAAGTGTCAGCGTCGCATCCTGGGACTTGTAGTTCTCATAGTGCGGCCTCCCGGGGCAGGTCGCAGCGCGCCCCGCCCCTATCATAGCCCCGCCCAGCGTGTTCCATCTTCTCTCCGCCCCCAACTGCATCTCAGGACGTTCCCGCAGCGCTACTCAGGCCCTGCTCACGTCTGCCCGCGCCCTCTGCACGGCCCCCCCCCCCGCCCGAACTGCACCCCCTTCTCCACCTCAGTGCATTCCCCACCCCCAGTCCAATCTGCACCCCCTTCCCCACCCCCAGTCCATTCTGCACCCTCTGCCCAATCTGCACCCCCTTCCCGACCCCCAGTCCATTCTGCACCCCCTTCCCCACCCCCAGTCCATTCTGCACCCCCTGCCCAATCTGCACCCCCTTCCCGACCCCCTGCCCAATCTGCACCCCCTTCCCCACCCCCAGTCCATTCTGCACCCCCTGCCCAATCTGCACCCCCTTCCCAACCCCCAGTCCATTCTGCACCCCCTGCCCAATCTGCACCCCCTTCCCCACCCCCAGTCCATTCTGCACCCTCTGCCCAATCTGCAATCCTCTTCCCCGACCCCGCAGTCCATTCTGCACCCCCTGCCCAATCTGCAACCCTCTTCCCCCACCCCCCAGTCCATTCTGCACCCCCTGCCCAATCTGCAACCCTCTTCCCCCACCCCCCAGTCCATTCTGCACCCCCTGCCCAATCTGCAACCCTTTTCCCCCACCCCCAGTCCATTCTGCACCCCCTGCCCAATCTGCAACCCTCTTCCCCCACCCCCCAGTCCATTCTGCACCCCTCTTCCCCCACCCCCCAGTCCATTCTGCACCCCCTGCCCCATCTGCACTCCTTTCCCCACCCCCAGTCCATTCTGCACCCCCTGCCCAATCTGCAACACTCTTCCCCCACCCCCAGTCCATTCTGCACCCCCTGCCCAATCTGCAATCCTCTTCCCCCACCCCGCAGTCCATTCTGCACCCCCTGCCCAATCTGCACCCCTTTCCGCACCCCCCAGTCCATTCTGCACCCCCTGCCCAATCTGCAACCCTCTTCCCCACCCCCCAGTCCATTCTGCACCCCCTGCCCAATCTGCAACACTCTTCCCCCACCCCCAGTCCATTCTGCACCCCCTGCCCAATCTGCAATCCTCTTCCCCCACCCCGCAGTCCATTCTGCACCCCCTGCCCAAGCTGCACCCCTTTCCGCACCCCCCAGTCCATTCTGCACCCCCTGCCCAATCTGCAACCCTCTTCCCCCGCCCCGCAGTCCATTCTGCACCCCCTGCCCAATCTGCAACCCTCTTTCCCCACCCCCCAGTCCATTCTGCACCCCCTGCCCAATCTGCAACCCTCTTCCCCCACCAAGTGTATTCAACCCCTCCCCTGCCACCCAAACTGCCTCTCATGTGTTTGTCTCTTGTTGCTCTCTCGTATTGGCCAATACGTTCTGTCTGTTTCTGTCTGTGTCTTTGTCCTTGCTCTGCTTCTGCCATGTCCTTGTACAGGACACATACAGGCATTCCAGGTGAGCATCTCCACGGGTTAAGGGCCCAGGAGCTAAGGGGAATTGTGCAGGTACGCCAGTCGCGCAAGGGAGAGCACGGGAGACCAGTGGTGCGTCATGGCAGACTGATTCAGTATTGTTGTAATGGACGCGATACAGAGGGGCGGGGGGGGGGGGGGGTCGAAAGCAGTGGTCTCCAACCTTTTTACACCCAAGATCACTTTTAAATGACAGACCAAGCCAAGATTTACTTCCCTGCCCCTTCCTTGAAGCCCCGCTCTCTCTATTCTCCTCCTCTCCATCACTTGCTGTCCCCAATCCTTATACTGCTACTTTTCTTTAAAAAAACCAATTCTTCTGTAGAATGAGGTTTTTCCAACATTTGGCCTGTCTAGACTGGACCAAATGTCAGAAAAAAAACCCTTGTTTTGGAAGCCACCTTATTCCTTGGGGAAAGAGGAATATAGGGCTGACCGAAAGAGCCTGATTGCTCTTCCATTAAAAAAGCGGAAGAACAAACGCAACCCTGGATGCAGAAGAGTTTTTCTGAGATATCTCCAGAATCCTGAAAAACTCCTGCAGTCTAGCCGGACCCCCGCTGGGTTGAGACAGGATGTGTAGTCTCTGCGGTGGGAATGAGGGATTTGGGTGTGGGAAGGGGTAAGAGGTGCAAGCTCTGGGAGGAAATCTGGATGGAGGAGGAGGTGGAGAAGGGGACACTGGCTCGGGGAGGGGGCTCCAGGCTGGGCGGTGTTGGGATACTAAGCAAGTCACAGGCTTGTGGATGTGAGAATGCAGGAATTTGGGTTGGGGTATGTGAAGGGCTCAGGGCAGGGGGTTCCAGTGTTTGATAGGCTCAGATCTAGGGTCTGGGGAAGGGGGAGTGCAGGAGTGGTTGTGGCCAGATGGGGGCTTGGCTCCAATTGGGGGTTTGTTGGCCAAGCTCCATTTTTAAATAAAATACTATGTTAAGCACAAAAAGTTTCTGCATTGTCTTTATTTATGAGAATGGCAGGGAACCTGCCTTGAGTCAGGGGTCACTGACGCATAGAAAAGTCCTTTGGGAGCAGGGGACACAATACTGGGGACGGGTGCTAGTGGGTTCTGGGACAGGGAACAGGGTGCCAGTGGGGGCAGGGGAGAGGGGGCAGGGTGCCAGGACAGGTTTCTGCAGCAGGGGACAGGGTGCTGGGGGGGGTGGGGGGGGACAGGTTTCTGTAGTGGGGAAGGCAGGGGGACAGGTTTCTGCAGTAGGAGACAGGGTGCCAGAGGGAACCGGTTCCTGCGGGGGGGGGGGGGGCAGCGTGCCGTGGGACAAGTTCCTGCAGAGTGGGGAAGGCTTATACAGCGGGGTGGGGGGGGACAAGGGAGAGGGAACGGGGCCAGGAGGGCGGGGGACAGGTTTGGGGCAGAGGAGAGGAAACAAGGTTGGGGAGGGAAGCCTCTGACCCGCGCTCCCTCCGGACTGACCCCAGGGCAGCCAGGCTGGAGTGAAGAGAAGCGGCTGCCCGGAGAGCTGGTCATGGCGCTCAGCCAGGGTGCACCAAGCTCCACGTGGGCAGGCGCAGAGGAGAAGCCGCCGATCAGCTGGAGCGCGGGGCAGCGTCTTTCTGCTGAAAGTCACAGTCAGCTGGCTCGGGTGTTTCAGCCCTCCAGACCTCCCAGCTCCCACCATTCCTTGCAGCTACACACCTGTGTTGTTGCTCGGTGAGTAGCTGCTCCTCAAATGAGGAAATCTAATGTAAATGTACTGCGCACGCACGCAGTTCAGAGAGGGCTGAAGAGCTACTCTTAGAGCCTCAACATCTACCGGTAGATCGTGATCTATTGGTTGGTGACCATGGGGCTAAAGGCTAGAATTCCCGCAGCCACAGACCTTAGTGAGTGAGAGCCCACGCTGCGCTTTTTCTGCCGCCCTTGCAGAGGAATCAGTGCGGGGCCGTGGGCGGAGAAGAAACCGCCCGAGATGGACTTGAGCTGCCTGGACGTGATTCTCGGGACCCGTGAAGGGTCCTCAGTGTTCGGCCTTGGCATGGCTCTGTGTGAGTAAGAGATGCGTGCTTTCAAATCTTCAAGCGTCCTGGCAGTAGGTTTCTTCTGAGGCAGAGAGCTTCCTGCTGGGGCACGGAGCCTGGTGGCTTGGGGACTGGTGAAGGGGCAGTAGGCGGTTCAACAGAGCGTGGATAGAGATTCAAGGCCTCCTCTCTCTCCCCGTTCCTGTAGTGGCAGCGGCAGGGGGTGGCCGATGGTGGGAGGCTGCGGTGCGATGGTGGGAGGAGAAGCGATGCCGCGTCCTTGCGGACTCAAACGCTAAGTTGTTTGTTTGTTTTTTCCCCTCTGCTGTGTTCGGTAGCGAGCGATAAGAAGTCAACCCTCCCGGTGTCCTCCCGTCTGGGGATGGAACGGAACCGAGAACAGCGAGCTCGGGAGTTTGGTCGAAGCGAGGCGAGAACCGTCCGGCTGGGATCGGAGCAGCCATCGCTGACAGGGAGATAAGTGTCGGGTCTGGAAATCTCTCGGCTTACGGCCCACTCGGGTCTAGGAAGTGAAGTCACGTTTGCTTAGACAGCGAGTCCGAGCGGAGGTTCCCGAGGTGCTTCCTTGGTAGCTCCTGTTTGTCAGGGGTGCTGGTTTCTCTGGAACACGGTGTCCTTCTCAGCAGACGCTGGGCTCGAGGAGGAAGAACCAAGGTGGTAAGGTTTCTGACTGCCTCTTATGTGTTTCTCTCTTGTTGCTGTCTCGTATTGGCCAATACGTTCTGTCTGTCTGTTTCTGTCTGTGTCTTTGTCCTTGCTCTGCTTCTGCCGTGTCCTTGTACAGCACACTTGCAGGCATTCCAGGTGAGCATCTCCAAGGGTTAAGGGCTCAGGAGCCAACGGGAATTCTGCAGGTATGCCAGTCGCGCAAGGGAGAGCGGTGGTGCGTCATGGCTGACTGACTCAGTGTTCTTGTAGAGGGCCCGATACATAGGCGAGAGGGGGGGAAAGGGCTAAAGGATAGAATTCCCACAGCCACAGACCTTAGTGAGTGAGAGCTAACGCTGGGCTTTTTTGGCAGCCCTTGCAGAGGAATCAGTGCGTGGCCATGGGCGGAGAAGAAATCGTCCGAGATGGACTTGAGCTGCCTGGACGTGATTCTCGGAACACGTGAAGGGTCCTCAGCGTTTGGCCTTCCCATGGCTCTGTGTGAGTAACACGTGCGTGCTTTGAAATCTTCAAGCGTCCTGGCAGTATGTTTCTTCTGAGGCAGAGAGCTTCCTGCTGGGGCACGGAGCCTGGTGTCATGGGGACTGGTGAAGGGGCTGTAGGCGGTTCAGGAGAGCGTGGATAGAGATTCAAGGCCTCCTTTCACTCCCCGTTCCTGGAGTGGCAACGGGAGGTGGTGGCCGATGGTGGAAGGCTGCGGTGCGATGGTGGAAGGAGAAGCGATGCCGCGTCCTTGCGGACTCAAACGCTAAGTTGTTTGTTTGTTTTTTCCCCTCTGCTGTGTTCGGTAGCGAGCGATAAGAAGTCAACCCTCCCGGTGTCCTCCCGTCTGGGGATGGAACGGAAACGAGAACAGCGAGCTCGGGAGCTTGGTCGAAGCGAGGCGAGAACCGTCCGGCTGGGAGCGGAGCAGCCATCGCTGACACGGAGATAAGTGTCGGGTCTGGAAATCTCTCGGCTTACGGCCCACTCGGGTCTAGGAAGGGAAGTCACGTTTGCTTAGACAGCGAGTCCGAGCGGAGGTTCCCGAGGTGCTTCCTTGGTAGTGGGAGAAACAGGGCTCCCGTTTGTCAGGGGTGCTGGTTTCTTTGGAACACGGTGTCCTTCTCAGCAGATGCTTGGCTCCAGGAGGAAGACGCAAGGTGGTAAGGTTTCTGGCTGCCACTCATGTGTTTCTCTCTTGTTGCTCTCTCGTATTGGCCAATACGTTCTGTCTGTCTGTTCCTGTCTGTGTCTTTGTCCTTGCTCTGCTTTTGCGGTGTCTTTGTACAGCACACTTGCAGGCATTCCAGGTGAGCATCTCCAAGGGTTAAGGGCTCAGGAGCCAATGGGAATTCTGCAGGTACGCCAGTCGCGCAAGGGAGAGCGGTGGTGCGTCATGGCTGACTGACTCAGTGTTCTTGTAGAGGACCCGATACATAGGCGAGGGCGGGGGGGGAAGGGCTAAAGGATAGAATTTCCACAGCCACAGACCTTAGTGAGTGAGAGGTCTCTTCAGTCACGCCGCTCTCGGGTCTCACTGCAGGGAGGGATTCTGGCGCCGCTTTCGGGTGGTGCAGGTTGGGGGTGTCTCTAGCGCCGCTCTCGGGTCTCGCTGCTGGGGGGGAGGGGTCTCTGGCGCCGCTTTCGGGTGATGCTGCTGGGCGGGGTCTCTAGCGTCGCTCTCCAGTCGCGCTGCTGGGGGGGGGTCTCTGGCTCTGCTCTCGGATCGCGTTGCTTGGGGGGGTCTCTGGTGCCGCTCTCCGGTCTCCTATCTGGGGGGGGTCTCTGGCGCCGCTCTCGGGTGATGCTGTTGGGGGGGGGGGAGATCTCTGTCGCCGTTCTCCGGTGATGCTGCTGGGGAGGTCTCTGGCTTCGCTCTCGGGTCACGCTGCTGGGGGGGGGGGGGTCTCTGGTGCTGCTCTTGGGTCTTGCTGCCGGGGGGGTTCTTTCGCGCTGCTCTCGGGTTTTGCTGCTGGGGGGTCTCTTGCTTCGCTCTCGGGTCATGCTGCTGGGGGGTCTCTGGCGCTGCTCTCGGGTTGTTCTGATGGAGGGTGTCTCTGGCGCCTCTCTCGGGTGATGCTGCCGAGGGGGGTCTCCGGCGCCGCTCTCGGGTTTCGCTGCTCGGGGGAGGTCTCTAGCGCCGCTCTCCGGTCGCGCTGCTGGGGGGGGGCTTTGCAAGCGGGGCCGGGTACTAAAGGCACCAAGCAGCTGGCGGAATCACGGAGAACAAGGGTCGTGGGGTCGGGGGTTGGTTGAGACCCTTTGGACCAGAGGCAGGGGGTCCAGGCTGCCAAATGTGTCGCGGAGAACCTCCATCTATCAGACGCGGCTTCCTCTCCGCGCTTGCAGAACTGAGCAGCTAAAAGTGTTAGAAGCCAAATCAGAGCGGCTCGTGTGTGTGTCAGAAACGGCTACGGGGAGCCAATTGCGACGGCAGCTGTTTGTGACGTCACACCGGCCCCGGGACTGCGGCGTCATCGAGTAGCCGCTGAGAATTCAGGAGTCCATCGGCTGCTCTGTGAACCGACATGGGCCGGCCTCAGCCCCACCAGCTCTGCTTTCCCTGGCTCTCCCCTCCGTGCCTCAGTTTCCTCCTCTGCAATCACCTCGCTCCCCAGTGGGGCCCAGGCTGCGCTTCAGCCCGGCCGGCCACTCCCGCCCGTCACCCGCAGGACCAGCCGCGGCCCCGCCCCCTAAACTGCGCCGTGGCCGGTGCTCCTGCCCAGCTCCAACCAGTCAATCTTAACGGACTGCTCTGTCAGCAAATGGGCTGTGATTAAAGGGCGCGTCCTTTATCTGAGGCGACCAATAAGCTGACCCGGGAATGATCTTAACGGACTGCTCTGTCCGCGAATGGGGTGTGACTAAGGGGCGCATCCTGACACTGCTGTCGGCCAAAAGGCTGTCTCTGGTGGATCTTAACGGACTGCTCTGTCCGCCAATGGAGCGTGACTCAGGGGCGTGTCCTAATGCAAATGTTGTACCAATAAAAGCAAGCAGGATCTTATGAGGGGGATAAGGCAAAAAGCCACATTTATTGTAAAGATAAAGAATAAAGAAAAGATAGAAGCAAACAACGTTGTTTAGCTACTTAGTCCTATCACTGCTTAACCCTTATACACTTATATAGATAAATATTCAGTCAATCATTCATCCATTCATTCAAGTTCTGTGTATTTGTTATAGTTCCCAGCCTGGAAGTTGCTTGTGACCGAATACTGGCCAGGTATTCTGTACACAAGTGATGGGAGTGGGGAGCGAAGTCCTGATCAGATGCGCATCTCAAGCTCCTGATGGGCTGGCAGCAGAACCTTGGACTCTGACTCCATAGTCTTTTAGTCCAGTTCTTATAGGAATTTCTTCCTATGCCAGTCTATGGGAATTGCTGCATCATGCTGATGTCCAGGGTGGCTGCCAGGTGCTCCTCAGTGATCTCATCGGGTGGATCTCCAGTACTTGGTTTTCTCCACTTGACACCTTTTGGTTGCACTGGCACCTGATGCCTTCTTTAGCCCTTTGTTGCTGCATTCTCAGGCTCGCACCTCTCAGAACCATTCATTCATCGTCCAAGCACTCTCTCTCTTACGTACATTCCCTAATTAATGTTTCCCATACAGTATTTTGCATAATAATACAAGAGTTGTAGTTACAAAAAGTTACAAAAGTTTCTGGGTGGCATTTCTTAAAACATTCTCTCTCTGAGTGCTGAGTTAGTTACTGTTATAGTTACAATGCTTCACTTTGCGATTAGGGTTAAGTGCTTCACAATGCTTTGAAGAGAACGGTTGTCAATTGTGTAACAGTAAGTTTGAGCGTGCCTTGGCACACAGAGAGGGGAGCTGTTTCTGGCTACATAGTAGTATATTTTTAACAGTTTGAAGTTACATGACCTAATATTACATTCCTAACAAATTATATTCTAGAGGGGCAAAAATGTTTAGATTTATAATTAAACAATCCTAACAAATAATAATAATAATAATAATAAATCTAAACACTTATCAAGCTTGATAACACTAAATCTAAACACTTTCACAAGAATAAATTTAACCCTTCTATGCTTCTTCTACTTAACAAACTTCTCCTCCTTAGACTTTTAGTTGTGGGGAACAAATTCTGGGGAGTCACTTCCACTTGGGGGAATCATGTTTAATACTTGACTATGTTATCCCTACACTAAGGCTGGCCGAGAGACTGTCCCAGACTGATCATAACAGACTGTTCTGTCCGCGAACGGGCTGAGAGTAAAGGGCGTGTTCGAAATCTGTGGCGCCCAATCTGAGGCTGTCCGAGGTGAATCTTAACGGACTGCTCCGTGCGCCAATGGGCGGTGACTAAAGGCGTGTTTTGGGGCTGCTGGCGGCCAATAGGTTGTCCGGGGTGGATTATAACAGACTCTTCTGTCCGCGAATGGGCTGTGACTAAGGGGCGTGTTCTGAATCAGAGGTACCCAATAGGCTGACCCGGCTGCATCTTAACGGACAGCTCTGTCTGCGAATGCGGTGTGACTAGGGGGAACGACCTGCCTCTGCTCTGGACCAATAGGCTGTCCGGGGTGGATCTTAATCGACTGCTCTGTCCTCGAATTGTCTGTGACTTAGGGGTGTTTCCTGGCTGTGTGCCAGCCAATGGGCTTTCGGAAGACAGCCTTGGCGGAGGATAGTGTCGCCCAATGGGCTGTCAGCAAAGGGTATCCAGCCTCTGTTTCGGCCAATAGGCTGTCGCAGGGGGGCGTTGTCTGACTGGGCGGCCGGCGCCGCCATGACAGGAAGGTCCGAGGAGCGCGAGCGAATCCTGGGTCCGAGTGCGAAGCAGCCCCGCACCCAGCCCGTCCCTTGTTGGTGTCTGGCCCGGGGGAGGAGGGGGCGCGAGAGAAGGTGGGGGAGCGGGCTGGGGGAGGGGTGTCTGCCCGGGGGAGGAGGGGGTGTGAGAGCAGACTGCATGGGGCGGAGAGGAGTTTGGTGCGGGGGCGGGGAGGAGTTTGGTGGTGGGGGGATCAGACTGCACGGGGCGGGGAGGAGTTTGGTGGGGAGGATCAGACTGCACGGGGCGGAGAGGAGTTTGGTGGTGGGGGGATCAGACTGCACGGGGCGGGGAGGAGTTTGGTGGGGAGGATCAGACTGCACGGGGCGGGGAGGAGTTTGGTGGGGAGGATCAGACTGCACGGGGCGGGGAGGAGTTTGATGGTGGGGAGGATCAGACTGCATGGGGCGGAGAGGAGTTTGGTGGTGGTGGGGGATCAGACTGCACGGGGCGGAGAGGAGTTTGGTGGTGGGGGGAGCAGACTGCACGGGGCGGAGAGGAGTTTGGTGGTGGGGGGGATCAGACTGCACGGGGCGGGGAGGAGTTTGGTGGGGGGGAGCAGACTGCACGGGGCGGGGAGGAGTTTGATGGTGGGGAGGATCAGACTGCACGGGGCGGAGAGGAGTTTGGTGCGGTGGGGGGGGGGGATCAGACTGCACGGGGCGGAGAGGAGTTTGGTGGTGGGGGGATCAGACTGCACGGGGCGGGGAGGAGTTTGGTGGGGGGGAGCAGACTGCACGGGGCGGGGAGGAGTTTGATGGTGGGGAGGATCAGACTGCATGGGGCGGAGAGAAGTTTGGTGGTGGTGGGCGATCAGACTGCACGGGGCGGGGAGGAGTTTGGTGGTGGTGGGGGATCAGACTGCACGGGGCGGGGAGGAGTTTGGTGGTGGTGGGGGATCAGACTGCACGGGGCGGAGAGGAGTTTGGTGGTGGGGGGAGCAGACTGCACGGGGCGGAGAGGAGTTTGGTGGTGGGGGGGATCAGACTGCACGGGGCGGGGAGGAGTTTGGTGAGGGGGGGAGCAGACTGCATGGGGCGGAGAGGAGTTTGGGGGGAAGGGGTTGCTGTGGGGTCTCCTCTCCCGAGTGGGGGCGTGACATCAGCGGCGGACGCTGCCGTCGCTGAGGCAGGAGCCCCGCCCAGCAATGGGGCGGGGCGGGATGAGGGGGAGTAGGGAACGTAGCCGCCGTGGCTTCTGGGAAACTGAGTGCCCCTGTCCGCAGCTCCCATCGGCCATTGCAGGGCCAGGGCAGGCCAGGCGCTGTTCGGTTGGGCGGATGCAGCGGAAGTGACATCACAACGCGGCCATTGACCAGGGAGCGACGCGGTTGGTCCCGCGCGCGTGTTACTCCAAGTGTCAGCGTCGCATCCTGGGACTTGTAGTTCTCATAGTGCGGCCTCCCGGGGCAGGTCGCAGCGCGCCCCGCCCCTATCATAGCCCCGCCCAGCGTGTTCCAGCTTCTCTCCGCCCCCAACTGCATCTCAGGACGTTCCCGCAGCGCTACTCAGGCCCTGCTCACGTCTGCCCGCGCCCTCTGCACGGCCCCCCCCCCGCCCGAACTGCACCCCCTTCTCCACCTCAGTGCATTCCCCACCCCCAGTCCAATCTGCACCCCCTTCCCCACCCCCAGTCCATTCTGCACCCTCTGCCCAATCTGCACCCCCTTCCCGACCCCCAGTCCATTCTGCACCCCCTTCCCCACCCCCAGTCCATTCTGCACCCCCTGCCCAATCTGCACCCCCTTCCCGACCCCCTGCCCAATCTGCACCCCCTTCCCCACCCCCAGTCCATTCTGCACCCCCTGCCCAATCTGCACCCCCTTCCCAGCCCCCAGTCCATTCTGCACCCCCTGCCCAATCTGCACCCCCTTCCCCACCCCCAGTCCATTCTGCACCCTCTGCCCAATCTGCAATCCTCTTCCCCGACCCCGCAGTCCATTCTGCACCCCCTGCCCAATCTGCAACCCTCTTCCCCCACCCCCCAGTCCATTCTGCACCCCCTGCCCAATCTGCAACCCTCTTCCCCCACCCCCCAGTCCATTCTGCACCCCCTGCCCAATCTGCAACCCTTTTCCCCACCCCCCAGTCCATTCTGCACCCCCTGCCCAATCTGCAACCCTCTTCCCCCACCCCCCAGTCCATTCTGCACCCCTCTTCCCCCACCCCCCAGTCCATTCTGCACCCCCTGCCCCATCTGCACTCCTTTCCCCACCCCCAGTCCATTCTGCACCCCCTGCCCAATCTGCAACACTCTTCCCCCACCCCCAGTCCATTCTGCACCCCCTGCCCAATCTGCAATCCTCTTCCCCCACCCCGCAGTCCATTCTGCACCCCCTGCCCAATCTGCACCCCTTTCCGCACCCCCCAGTCCATTCTGCACCCCCTGCCCAATCTGCAACCCTCTTCCCCACCCCCCAGTCCATTCTGCACCCCCTGCCCAATCTGCAACACTCTTCCCCCACCCCCAGTCCATTCTGCACCCCCTGCCCAATCTGCAATCCTCTTCCCCCACCCCGCAGTCCATTCTGCACCCCCTGCCCAAGCTGCACCCCTTTCCGCACCCCCCAGTCCATTCTGCACCCCCTGCCCAATCTGCAACCCTCTTCCCCCGCCCCGCAGTCCATTCTGCACCCCCTGCCCAATCTGCAACCCTCTTCCCCCACCAAGTGTATTCAACCCCTCCCCTGCCACCCAAACTGCCTCTCATGTGTTTGTCTCTTGTTGCTCTCTCGTATTGGCCAATACGTTCTGTCTGTTTCTGTCTGTGTCTTTGTCCTTGCTCTGCTTCTGCCATGTCCTTGTACAGGACACATACAGGCATTCCAGGTGAGCATCTCCACGGGTTAAGGGCCCAGGAGCTAAGGGGAATTGTGCAGGTACGCCAGTCGCGCAAGGGAGAGCACGGGAGACCAGTGGTGCGTCATGGCAGACTGATTCAGTATTGTTGTAATGGACGCGATACAGAGGGGCGGGGGGGGGGGGGGTCGAAAGCAGTGGTCTCCAACCTTTTTACACCCAAGATCACTTTTAAATGACAGACCAAGCCAAGATTTACTTCCCTGCCCCTTCCTTGAAGCCCCGCTCTCTCTATTCTCCTCCTCTCCATCACTTGCTGTCCCCAATCCTTATACTGCTACTTTTCTTTAAAAAAACCAATTCTTCTGTAGAATGAGGTTTTTCCAACATTTGGCCTGTCTAGACTGGACCAAATGTCAGAAAAAAAACCCTTGTTTTGGAAGCCACCTTATTCCTTGGGGAAAGAGGAATATAGGGCTGACCGAAAGAGCCTGATTGCTCTTCCATTAAAAAAGCGGAAGAACAAACGCAACCCTGGATGCAGAAGAGTTTTTCTGAGATATCTCCAGAATCCTGAAAAACTCCTGCAGTCTAGCCGGACCCCCGCTGGGTTGAGACAGGATGTGTAGTCTCTGCGGTGGGAATGAGGGATTTGGGTGTGGGAAGGGGTAAGAGGTGCAAGCTCTGGGAGGAAATCTGGATGGAGGAGGAGGTGGAGAAGGGGACACTGGCTCGGGGAGGGGGCTCCAGGCTGGGCGGTGTTGGGATACTAAGCAAGTCACAGGCTTGTGGATGTGAGAATGCAGGAATTTGGGTTGGGGTATGTGAAGGGCTCAGGGCAGGGGGTTCCAGTGTTTGATAGGCTCAGATCTAGGGTCTGGGGAAGGGGGAGTGCAGGAGTGGTTGTGGCCAGATGGGGGCTTGGCTCCAATTGGGGGTTTGTTGGCCAAGCTCCATTTTTAAATAAAATACTATGTTAAGCACAAAAAGTTTCTGCATTGTCTTTATTTATGAGAATGGCAGGGAACCTGCCTTGAGTCAGGGGTCACTGACGCATAGAAAAGTCCTTTGGGAGCAGGGGACACAATACTGGGGACGGGTGCTAGTGGGTTCTGGGACAGGGAACAGGGTGCCAGTGGGGGCAGGGGAGAGGGGGCAGGGTGCCAGGACAGGTTTCTGCAGCAGGGGACAGGGTGCTGGGGGGGGTGGGGGGGGACAGGTTTCTGTAGTGGGGAAGGCAGGGGGACAGGTTTCTGCAGTAGGAGACAGGGTGCCAGAGGGAACCGGTTCCTGCGGGGGGGGGGGGGGGGGGGCAGCGTGCCGTGGGACAAGTTCCTGCAGAGTGGGGAAGGCTTATACAGCGGGGTGGGGGGGGACAAGGGAGAGGGAACGGGGCCAGGAGGGCGGGGGACAGGTTTGGGGCAGAGGAGAGGAAACAAGGTTGGGGAGGGAAGCCTCTGACCCGCGCTCCCTCCGGACTGACCCCAGGGCAGCCAGGCTGGAGTGAAGAGAAGCGGCTGCCCGGAGAGCTGGTCATGGCGCTCAGCCAGGGTGCACCAAGCTCCACGTGGGCAGGCGCAGAGGAGAAGCCGCCGATCAGCTGGAGCGCGGGGCAGCGTCTTTCTGCTGAAAGTCACAGTCAGCTGGCTCGGGTGTTTCAGCCCTCCAGACCTCCCAGCTCCCACCATTCCTTGCAGCTACACACCTGTGTTGTTGCTCGGTGAGTAGCTGCTCCTCAAATGAGGAAATCTAATGTAAATGTACTGCGCACGCACGCAGTTCAGAGAGGGCTGAAGAGCTACTCTTAGAGCCTCAACATCTACCGGTAGATCGTGATCTATTGGTTGGTGACCATGGGGCTAAAGGCTAGAATTCCCGCAGCCACAGACCTTAGTGAGTGAGAGCCCACGCTGCGCTTTTTCTGCCGCCCTTGCAGAGGAATCAGTGCGGGGCCGTGGGCGGAGAAGAAACCGCCCGAGATGGACTTGAGCTGCCTGGACGTGATTCTCGGGACCCGTGAAGGGTCCTCAGTGTTCGGCCTTGGCATGGCTCTGTGTGAGTAAGAGATGCGTGCTTTCAAATCTTCAAGCGTCCTGGCAGTAGGTTTCTTCTGAGGCAGAGAGCTTCCTGCTGGGGCACGGAGCCTGGTGGCTTGGGGACTGGTGAAGGGGCAGTAGGCGGTTCAACAGAGCGTGGATAGAGATTCAAGGCCTCCTCTCTCTCCCCGTTCCTGTAGTGGCAGCGGCAGGGGGTGGCCGATGGTGGGAGGCTGCGGTGCGATGGTGGGAGGAGAAGCGATGCCGCGTCCTTGCGGACTCAAACGCTAAGTTGTTTGTTTGTTTTTTCCCCTCTGCTGTGTTCGGTAGCGAGCGATAAGAAGTCAACCCTCCCGGTGTCCTCCCGTCTGGGGATGGAACGGAAACGAGAACAGCGAGCTCGGGAGCTTGGTCGAAGCGAGGCGAGAACCGTCCGGCTGGGAGCGGAGCAGCCATCGCTGACACGGAGATAAGTGTCGGGTCTGGAAATCTCTCGGCTTACGGCCCACTCGGGTCTAGGAAGGGAAGTCACGTTTGCTTAGACAGCGAGTCCGAGCGGAGGTTCCCGAGGTGCTTCCTTGGTAGTGGGAGAAACAGGGCTCCCGTTTGTCAGGGGTGCTGGTTTCTTTGGAACACGGTGTCCTTCTCAGCAGATGCTTGGCTCCAGGAGGAAGACGCAAGGTGGTAAGGTTTCTGGCTGCCACTCATGTGTTTCTCTCTTGTTGCTCTCTCGTATTGGCCAATACGTTCTGTCTGTCTGTTCCTGTCTGTGTCTTTGTCCTTGCTCTGCTTTTGCGGTGTCTTTGTACAGCACACTTGCAGGCATTCCAGGTGAGCATCTCCAAGGGTTAAGGGCTCAGGAGCCAATGGGAATTCTGCAGGTACGCCAGTCGCGCAAGGGAGAGCGGTGGTGCGTCATGGCTGACTGACTCAGTGTTCTTGTAGAGGACCCGATACATAGGCGAGGGCGGGGGGGGAAGGGCTAAAGGATAGAATTTCCACAGCCACAGACCTTAGTGAGTGAGAGGTCTCTTCAGTCACGCCGCTCTCGGGTCTCACTGCAGGGAGGGATTCTGGCGCCGCTCTCGGGTGGTGCAGGTTGGGGGTGTCTCTAGCGCCGCTCTCGGGTCTCGCTGCTGGGGGGGAGGGGTCTCTGGCGCCGCTTTCGGGTGATGCTGCTGGGCGGGGTCTCTAGCGTCGCTCTCCAGTCGCGCTGCTGGGGGGGGGGTCTCTGGCTCTGCTCTCGGATCGCGTTGCTTGGGGGGGTCTCTGGTGCCGCTCTCCGGTCTCCTATCTGGGGGGGGTCTCTGGCGCCGCTCTCGGGTGATGCTGTTGGGGGGGGGGGAGATCTCTGTCGCCGTTCTCCGGTGATGCTGCTGGGGAGGTCTCTGGCTTCGCTCTCGGGTCACGCTGCTGGGGGGGGGGGGGGGTCTCTGGTGCTGCTCTTGGGTCTTGCTGCCGGGGGGGTTCTTTCGCGCTGCTCTCGGGTTTTGCTGCTGGGGGGTCTCTTGCTTCGCTCTCGGGTCATGCTGCTGGGGGGTCTCTGGCGCTGCTCTCGGGTTGTTCTGATGGAGGGTGTCTCTGGCGCCTCTCTCGGGTGATGCTGCCGAGGGGGGTCTCCGGCGCCGCTCTCGGGTTTCGCTGCTCGGGGGAGGTCTCTAGCGCCGCTCTCCGGTCGCGCTGCTGGGGGGGGGGCTTTGCAAGCGGGGCCGGGTACTAAAGGCACCAAGCAGCTGGCGGAATCACGGAGAACAAGGGTCGTGGGGTCGGGGGTTGGTTGAGACCCTTTGGACCAGAGGCAGGGGGTCCAGGCTGCCAAATGTGTCGCGGAGAACCTCCATCTATCAGACGCGGCTTCCTCTCCGCGCTTGCAGAACTGAGCAGCTAAAAGTGTTAGAAGCCAAATCAGAGCGGCTCGTGTGTGTGTCAGAAACGGCTACGGGGAGCCAATTGCGACGGCAGCTGTTTGTGACGTCACACCGGCCCCGGGACTGCGGCGTCATCGAGTAGCCGCTGAGAATTCAGGAGTCCATCGGCTGCTCTGTGAACCGACATGGGCCGGCCTCAGCCCCACCAGCTCTGCTTTCCCTGGCTCTCCCCTCCGTGCCTCAGTTTCCTCCTCTGCAATCACCTCGCTCCCCAGTGGGGCCCAGGCTGCGCTTCAGCCCGGCCGGCCACTCCCGCCCGTCACCCGCAGGACCAGCCGCGGCCCCGCCCCCTAAACTGCGCCGTGGCCGGTGCTCCTGCCCAGCTCCAACCAGTCAATCTTAACGGACTGCTCTGTCAGCAAATGGGCTGTGATTAAAGGGCGCGTCCTTTATCTGAGGCGACCAATAAGCTGACCCGGGAATGATCTTAACGGACTGCTCTGTCCGCGAATGGGGTGTGACTAAGGGGCGCATCCTGACACTGCTGTCGGCCAAAAGGCTGTCTCTGGTGGATCTTAACGGACTGCTCTGTCCGCCAATGGAGCGTGACTCAGGGGCGTGTCCTAATGCAAATGTTGTACCAATAAAAGCAAGCAGGATCTTATGAGGGGGATAAGGCAAAAAGCCACATTTATTGTAAAGATAAAGAATAAAGAAAAGATAGAAGCAAACAACGTTGTTTAGCTACTTAGTCCTATCACTGCTTAACCCTTATACACTTATATAGATAAATATTCAGTCAATCATTCATCCATTCATTCAAGTTCTGTGTATTTGTTATAGTTCCCAGCCTGGAAGTTGCTTGTGACCGAATACTGGCCAGGTATTCTGTACACAAGTGATGGGAGTGGGGAGCGAAGTCCTGATCAGATGCGCATCTCAAGCTCCTGATGGGCTGGCAGCAGAACCTTGGACTCTGACTCCATAGTCTTTTAGTCCAGTTCTTATAGGAATTTCTTCCTATGCCAGTCTATGGGAATTGCTGCATCATGCTGATGTCCAGGGTGGCTGCCAGGTGCTCCTCAGTGATCTCATCGGGTGGATCTCCAGTACTTGGTTTTCTCCACTTGACACCTTTTGGTTGCACTGGCACCTGATGCCTTCTTCAGCCCTTTGTTGCTGCATTCTCAGGCTCGCACCTCTCAGAACCATTCATTCATCGTCCAAGCACTCTCTCTCTTACGTACATTCCCTAATTAATGTTTCCCATACAGTATTTTGCATAATAATACAAGAGTTGTAGTTACAAAAAGTTACAAAAGTTTCTGGGTGGCATTTCTTAAAACATTCTCTCTCTGAGTGCTGAGTTAGTTACTGTTATAGTTACAATGCTTCACTTTGCGATTAGGGTTAAGTGCTTCACAATGCTTTGAAGAGAACGGTTGTCAATTGTGTAACAGTAAGTTTGAGCGTGCCTTGGCACACAGAGAGGGGAGCTGTTTCTGGCTACATAGTAGTATATTTTTAACAGTTTGAAGTTACATGACCTAATATTACATTCCTAACAAATTATATTCTAGAGGGGCAAAAATGTTTAGATTTATAATTAAACAATCCTAACAAATAATAATAATAATAATAATAAATCTAAACACTTATCAAGCTTGATAACACTAAATCTAAACACTTTCACAAGAATAAATTTAACCCTTCTATGCTTCTTCTACTTAACAAACTTCTCCTCCTTAGACTTTTAGTTGTGGGGAACAAATTCTGGGGAGTCACTTCCACTTGGGGGAATCATGTTTAATACTTGACTATGTTATCCCTACACTAAGGCTGGCCGAGAGACTGTCCCAGACTGATCATAACAGACTGTTCTGTCCGCGAACGGGCTGAGAGTAAAGGGCGTGTTCGAAATCTGTGGCGCCCAATCTGAGGCTGTCCGAGGTGAATCTTAACGGACTGCTCCGTGCGCCAATGGGCGGTGACTAAAGGCGTGTTTTGGGGCTGCTGGCGGCCAATAGGTTGTCCGGGGTGGATTATAACAGACTCTTCTGTCCGCGAATGGGCTGTGACTAAGGGGCGTGTTCTGAATCAGAGGTACCCAATAGGCTGACCCGGCTGCATCTTAACGGACAGCTCTGTCTGCGAATGCGGTGTGACTAGGGGGAACGACCTGCCTCTGCTCTGGACCAATAGGCTGTCCGGGGTGGATCTTAATCGACTGCTCTGTCCTCGAATTGTCTGTGACTTAGGGGTGTTTCCTGGCTGTGTGCCAGCCAATGGGCTTTCGGAAGACAGCCTTGGCGGAGGATAGTGTCGCCCAATGGGCTGTCAGCAAAGGGTATCCAGCCTCTGTTTCGGCCAATAGGCTGTCGCAGGGGGGCGTTGTCTGACTGGGCGGCCGGCGCCGCCATGACAGGAAGGTCCGAGGAGCGCGAGCGAATCCTGGGTCCGAGTGCGAAGCAGCCCCGCACCCAGCCCGTCCCTTGTTGGTGTCTGGCCCGGGGGAGGAGGGGGCGCGAGAGAAGGTGGGGGAGCGGGCTGGGGGAGGGGTGTCTGCCCGGGGGAGGAGGGGGTGTGAGAGCAGACTGCATGGGGCGGAGAGGAGTTTGGTGCGGGGGCGGGGAGGAGTTTGGTGGTGGGGGGAGCAGACTGCACGGGGCGGGGAGGAGTTTGGTGGGGAGGATCAGACTGCACGGGGCGGAGAGGAGTTTGGTGGTGGGGGGATCAGACTGCACGGGGCGGGGAGGAGTTTGGTGGGGAGGATCAGACTGCACGGGGCGGGGAGGAGTTTGGTGGGGAGGATCAGACTGCACGGGGCGGGGAGGAGTTTGATGGTGGGGAGGATCAGACTGCATGGGGCGGAGAGGAGTTTGGTGGTGGTGGGGGATCAGACTGCACGGGGCGGAGAGGAGTTTGGTGGTGGGGGGAGCAGACTGCACGGGGCGGAGAGGAGTTTGGTGGTGGGGGGGATCAGACTGCACGGGGCGGGGAGGAGTTTGGTGGGGGGGAGCAGACTGCACGGGGCGGGGAGGAGTTTGATGGTGGGGAGGATCAGACTGCACGGGGCGGAGAGGAGTTTGGTGCGGTGGGGGGGGGGGATCAGACTGCACGGGGCGGAGAGGAGTTTGGTGGTGGGGGGATCAGACTGCACGGGGCGGGGAGGAGTTTGGTGGGGGGGAGCAGACTGCACGGGGCGGGGAGGAGTTTGATGGTGGGGAGGATCAGACTGCATGGGGCGGAGAGAAGTTTGGTGGTGGTGGGCGATCAGACTGCACGGGGCGGGGAGGAGTTTGGTGGTGGTGGGGGATCAGACTGCACGGGGCGGGGAGGAGTTTGGTGGTGGTGGGGGATCAGACTGCACGGGGCGGAGAGGAGTTTGGTGGTGGGGGGAGCAGACTGCACGGGGCGGAGAGGAGTTTGGTGGTGGGGGGGATCAGACTGCACGGGGCGGGGAGGAGTTTGGTGAGGGGGGGAGCAGACTGCATGGGGCGGAGAGGAGTTTGGGGGGAAGGGGTTGCTGTGGGGTCTCCTCTCCCGAGTGGGGGCGTGACATCAGCGGCGGACGCTGCCGTCGCTGAGGCAGGAGCCCCGCCCAGCAATGGGGCGGGGCGGGATGAGGGGGAGTAGGGAACGTAGCCGCCGTGGCTTCTGGGAAACTGAGTGCCCCTGTCCGCAGCTCCCATCGGCCATTGCAGGGCCAGGGCAGGCCAGGCGCTGTTCGGTTGGGCGGATGCAGCGGAAGTGACATCACAACGCGGCCACTGACCAGGGAGCGACGCGGTTGGTCCCGCGCGCGTGTTACTCCAAGTGTCAGCGTCGCATCCTGGGACTTGTAGTTCTCATAGTGCGGCCTCCCGGGGCAGGTCGCAGCGCGCCCCGCCCCATCATAGCCCCGCCCAGCGTGTTCCAGCTTCTCTCCGCCCCCAACTGCATCTCAGGACGTTCCCGCAGCGCTACTCAGGCCCTGCTCACGTCTGCCCGCGCCCTCTGCACGGCCCCCCCCCCGCCCGAACTGCACCCCCTTCTCCACCTCAGTGCATTCCCCACCCCCAGTCCAATCTGCACCCCCTTCCCCACCCCCAGTCCATTCTGCACCCTCTGCCCAATCTGCACCCCCTTCCCGACCCCCAGTCCATTCTGCACCCCCTTCCCCACCCCCAGTCCATTCTGCACCCCCTGCCCAATCTGCACCCCCTTCCCGACCCCCAGTCCATTCTGCACCCCCTTCCCCACCCCCAGTCCATTCTGCACCCCCTGCCCAATCTGCACCCCCTTCCCGACCCCCTGCCCAATCTGCACCCCCTTCCCCACCCCAGTCCATTCTGCACCCCCTGCCCAATCTGCACCCCCTTCCCAACCCCCAGTCCATTCTGCACCCCCTGCCCAATCTGCACCCCCTTCCCCACCCCCAGTCCATTCTGCACCCCCTGCCCAATCTGCACCCCCTTCCCCACCCCCAGTCCATTCTGCACCCTCTGCCCAATCTGCAATCCTCTTCCCCGACCCCGCAGTCCATTCTGCACCCCCTGCCCAATCTGCAACCCTCTTCCCCCACCCCCCAGTCCATTCTGCACCCCCTGCCCAATCTGCAACCCTCTTCCCCCACCCCCAGTCCATTCTGCACCCCCTGCCCAATCTGCAACCCTTTTCCCCCACCCCGCAGTCCATTCTGCACCCCCTGCCCAATCTGCAACCCTCTTCCCCCACCCCCCAGTCCATTCTGCACCCCTCTTCCCCCACCCCCCAGTCCATTCTGCACCCCCTGCCCAATCTGCAACACTCTTCCCCCACCCCCAGTCCATTCTGCACCCCCTGCCCAATCTGCAATCCTCTTCCCCCACCCCGCAGTCCATTCTGCACCCCCTGCCCAATCTGCACCCCTTTCCGCACCCCCCAGTCCATTCTGCACCCCCTGCCCAATCTGCAACCCTCTTCCCCACCCCCCAGTCCATTCTGCACCCCCTGCCCAATCTGCAACACTCTTCCCCCACCCCCAGTCCATTCTGCACCCCCTGCCCAATCTGCACCCCTTTCCGCACCCCCCAGTCCATTCTGCACCCCCTGCCCAATCTGCAACCCTCTTCCCCCGCCCCGCAGTCCATTCTGCACCCCCTGCCCAATCTGCAACCCTCTTTCCCCACCCCCCAGTCCATTCTGCACCCCCTGCCCAATCTGCAACCCTCTTCCCCCACCAAGTGTATTCAACCCCTCCCCTGCCACCCAAACTGCCTCTCATGTGTTTGTCTCTTGTTGCTCTCTCGTATTGGCCAATACGTTCTGTCTGTTTCTGTCTGTGTCTTTGTCCTTGCTCTGCTTCTGCCATGTCCTTGTACAGGACACATACAGGCATTCCAGGTGAGCATCTCCACGGGTTAAGGGCCCAGGAGCTAAGGGGAATTGTGCAGGTACGCCAGTCGCGCAAGGGAGAGCACGGGAGACCAGTGGTGCGTCATGGCAGACTGATTCAGTATTGTTGTAATGGACGCGATACAGAGGGGCGGGGGGGGGGGGGGTCGAAAGCAGTGGTCTCCAACCTTTTTACACCCAAGATCACTTTTAAATGACAGACCAAGCCAAGATTTACTTCCCTGCCCCTTCCTTGAAGCCCCGCTCTCTCTATTCTCCTCCTCTCCATCACTTGCTGTCCCCAATCCTTATACTGCTACTTTTCTTTAAAAAAACCAATTCTTCTGTAGAATGAGGTTTTTCCAACATTTGGCCTGTCTAGACTGGACCAAATGTCAGAAAAAAAAACCCTTGTTTTGGAAGCCACCTTATTCCTTGGGGAAAGAGGAATATAGGGCTGACCGAAAGAGCCTGATTGCTCTTCCATTAAAAAAGCGGAAGAACAAACGCAACCCTGGATGCAGAAGAGTTTTTCTGAGATATCTCCAGAATCCTGAAAAACTCCTGCAGTCTAGCCGGACCCCCGCTGGATTGAGACAGGATGTGTAGTCTCTGCGGTGGGAATGAGGGATTTGGGTGTGGGAAGGGGTAAGAGGTGCAAGCTCTGGGAGGAAATCTGGATGGAGGAGGAGGTGGAGAAGGGGACACTGGCTCGGGGAGGGGGCTCCAGGCTGGGCGGTGTTGGGATACTAAGCAAGTCACAGGCTTGTGGATGTGAGAATGCAGGAATTTGGGTTGGGGTATGTGAAGGGCTCAGGGCAGGGGGTTCCAGTGTTTGATAGGCTCAGATCTAGGGTCTGGGGAAGGGGGAGTGCAGGAGTGGTTGTGGCCAGATGGGGGCTTGGCTCCAATTGGGGGTTTGTTGGCCAAGCTCCATTTTTAAATAAAATACTATGTTAAGCACAAAAAGTTTCTGCATTGTCTTTATTTATGAGAATGGCAGGGAACCTGCCTTGAGTCAGGGGTCACTGACGCATAGAAAAGTCCTTTGGGAGCAGGGGACACAATACTGGGGACGGGTGCTAGTGGGTTCTGGGACAGGGAACAGGGTGCCAGTGGGGGCAGGGGAGAGGGGGCAGGGTGCCAGGACAGGTTTCTGCAGCAGGGGACAGGGTGCTGGGGGGGGTGGGGGGGGACAGGTTTCTGTAGTGGGGAAGGCAGGGGGACAGGTTTCTGCAGTAGGAGACAGGGTGCCAGAGGGAACCGGTTCCTGCAAGGGGGGGGGGGGGGCAGCGTGCCGTGGGACAAGTTCCTGCAGAGTGGGGAAGGCTTATACAGCGGGGTGGGGGGGGACAAGGGAGAGGGAACGGGGCCAGGAGGGCGGGGGACAGGTTTGGGGCAGAGGAGAGGAAACAAGGTTGGGGAGGGAAGCCTCTGACCCGCGCTCCCTCCGGACTGACCCCAGGGCAGCCAGGCTGGAGTGAAGAGAAGCGGCTGCCCGGAGAGCTGGTCATGGCGCTCAGCCAGGGTGCACCAAGCTCCACGTGGGCAGGCGCAGAGGAGAAGCCGCCGATCAGCTGGAGCGCGGGGCAGCGTCTTTCTGCTGAAAGTCACAGTCAGCTGGCTCGGGTGTTTCAGCCCTCCAGACCTCCCAGCTCCCACCATTCCTTGCAGCTACACACCTGTGTTGTTGCTCGGTGAGTAGCTGCTCCTCAAATGAGGAAATCTAATGTAAATGTACTGCGCACGCACGCAGTTCAGAGAGGGCTGAAGAGCTACTCTTAGAGCCTCAACATCTACCGGTAGATCGTGATCTATTGGTTGGTGACCATGGGGCTAAAGGCTAGAATTCCCGCAGCCACAGACCTTAGTGAGTGAGAGCCCACGCTGCGCTTTTTCTGCCGCCCTTGCAGAGGAATCAGTGCGGGGCCGTGGGCGGAGAAGAAACCGCCCGAGATGGACTTGAGCTGCCTGGACGTGATTCTCGGGACCCGTGAAGGGTCCTCAGTGTTCGGCCTTGGCATGGCTCTGTGTGAGTAAGAGATGCGTGCTTTCAAATCTTCAAGCGTCCTGGCAGTAGGTTTCTTCTGAGGCAGAGAGCTTCCTGCTGGGGCACGGAGCCTGGTGGCTTGGGGACTGGTGAAGGGGCAGTAGGCGGTTCAACAGAGCGTGGATAGAGATTCAAGGCCTCCTCTCTCTCCCCGTTCCTGTAGTGGCAGCGGCAGGGGGTGGCCGATGGTGGGAGGCTGCGGTGCGATGGTGGGAGGAGAAGCGATGCCGCGTCCTTGCGGACTCAAACGCTAAGTTGTTTGTTTGTTTTTTCCCCTCTGCTGTGTTCGGTAGCGAGCGATAAGAAGTCAACCCTCCCGGTGTCCTCCCGTCTGGGGATGGAACGGAACCGAGAACAGCGAGCTCGGGAGTTTGGTCGAAGCGAGGCGAGAACCGTCCGGCTGGGATCGGAGCAGCCATCGCTGACAGGGAGATAAGTGTCGGGTCTGGAAATCTCTCGGCTTACGGCCCACTCGGGTCTAGGAAGTGAAGTCACGTTTGCTTAGACAGCGAGTCCGAGCGGAGGTTCCCGAGGTGCTTCCTTGGTAGCTCCTGTTTGTCAGGGGTGCTGGTTTCTCTGGAACACGGTGTCCTTCTCAGCAGACGCTGGGCTCGAGGAGGAAGAACCAAGGTGGTAAGGTTTCTGACTGCCTCTTATGTGTTTCTCTCTTGTTGCTGTCTCGTATTGGCCAATACGTTCTGTCTGTCTGTTTCTGTCTGTGTCTTTGTCCTTGCTCTGCTTCTGCCGTGTCCTTGTACAGCACACTTGCAGGCATTCCAGGTGAGCATCTCCAAGGGTTAAGGGCTCAGGAGCCAACGGGAATTCTGCAGGTATGCCAGTCGCGCAAGGGAGAGCGGTGGTGCGTCATGGCTGACTGACTCAGTGTTCTTGTAGAGGGCCCGATACATAGGCGAGAGGGGGGGAAAGGGCTAAAGGATAGAATTCCCACAGCCACAGACCTTAGTGAGTGAGAGCTAACGCTGGGCTTTTTTGGCCACCCTTGCAGAGGAATCAGTGCGTGTCCATGGGCGGAGAAGAAATCGTCCGAGATGGACTTGAGCTGCCTGGACGTGATTCTCGTAACACGGGAAGGGTCCTCAGCGTTCGGCCTTCCCATGGCTCTGTGTGAGTAAGAGGTGCGTGCTTTGAAATCTTCAAGCGTCCTGGCAGTATGTTTCTTCTGAGGCAGAGAGCTTCCTGCTGGGGCACGGAGCCTGGTGGCTTAGGGATTGGTGAAGGGGCAGTAGGCGGTTCAACAGAGCGTGGATAGAGATTCAAGGCCTCCTTTCACTCCCCGTTCCTGTAGTGGCAAGGGGAGGTGGTGGCCGATGGTGGAAGGCTGCGGTGCGATGGTGGGAGGAGAAGCGATGCCGCGTCCTTGCGGACTCAAACGCTAAGTTGGTTGTTTGTTTGTTCCCCTCTGCTGTGTTTGGTAGCGAGCGATAAGAAGTCAACCCTCCCGGTGTCCTCCCGTCTGGGGATGGAACGGAAAGGAGAACAGCGAGCTCGGGAGCTTGGTCGAAGCGAGGCGAGAACCGTCCGGCTGGGAGCGGAGCAGCCATCGCTGACAGGGAGATAAGTGTCGGGTCTGGAAATCTCTCGGCTTACGGCCCACTCGGGTCTAGGAAGGGAAGTCACGTTTGTTTAGACAGCGAGTCCGAGCGGAGGTTCCCGAGGTGCTTCCTTGGTAGTGGGAGAAACAGGGCTCCCGTTTGTCAGGGGTGCTGGTTTCTCTGGAGCACGGTGTCCTTCTCAGCAGACGCTTGGCTCGAGGAGGAAGACGCAAGGTGGTAAGGTTTCTGACTGCCTCTTATGTGTTTCTCTCTAGTATTGGCCAATACGTTCTGTCTGTCTGTTTCTGTCTTTGTCCTTGCTCTGCTTTTGCCGTGTCCTTGTACAGCACACTTGCAGGCATTCCAGGTGAGCATCTCCAAGGGTTAAGGGCTCAGGAGCCAACGGGAATTCTGCAGGAACGCCAGTCGTGCAAGGGAGAGCGGTGCTGCGTCATGGCTGATTGACTCAGTGTTCTTGTAGAGGGCTCGATACATAGGCGAGAGGGGGAAAGGGCTAAAGGATAGAATTCCCACAGCCACAGACCTTAGTGAGTGCGAGCTAACGCTGTGCTTTTTTGGCAACCCTTGCAGAGGAATCAGTGCGTGGCCATGGGCGGAGAAGAAATCGTCCGAGATGGACTTGAGCTGCCTGGACGTGATTCTCGGAACACGTGAAGGGTCCTCAGCGTTCGGCCTTCCCATGGCTCTGTGTGAGTAAGAGGTGCGTGCTTTGAAATCTTCAAGCGTCCTGGCAGTATGTTTCTTCTGAGGCAGAGAGCTTCCTGCTGGGGCACGGAGCCTGGTGGCTTAGGGATTGGTGAAGGGGCAGTAGGCGGATCAACAGAGCGTGGATAGAGATTCAAGGCCTCCTTTCACTCTCCGTTCCTGTAGTGGCAACGGGAGGTGGTGGCCGATGGTGGAAGGCTGCGGTGCGATGGTGGGAGGAGAAGCGATGCCGCGTCCTTGCGGACTGAAACGCTAAGTTGGTTGTTTGTTTGTTCCCCTCTGCTGTGTTCGGTAGCGAGCGATAAGAAGTCAACCCTCCCTGTGTCCTCCCGTCTGGGGATGGAACGGAAAGGAGAACAGCGAGCTCGGGAGCTTGGTCGAAGCGAGGCGAGAACCGTCCGGCTGGGAGCGGAGCAGCCATCGCTGACAGGGAGATAAGTGTCGGGTCTGGAAATCTCTCGGCTTATGGCCCACTCGGGTCTAGGAAGGGAAGTCACGTTTGTTTAGACAGCGAGTCCGAGCGGAGGTTCCCGAGGTGCTTCCTTGGTAGTGGGAGAAACAGGGCTCCCGTTTGTCAGGGGTGCTGGTTTCTCTGGAGCACGGTGTCCTTCTCAGCAGACGCTTGGCTCGAGGAGGAAGACGCAAGGTGGTAAGGTTTCTGACTGCCTCTTATGTGTTTCTCTCTAGTATTGGCCAATACGTTCTGTCTGTCTGTTTCTGTCTTTGTCCTTGCTCTGCTTTTGCCGTGTCCTTGTACAGCACACTTGCAGGCATTCCAGGTGAGCATCTCCAAGGGTTAAGGGCTCAGGAGCCAACGGGAATTCTGCAGGTACGCCAGTCGCGCAAGGGAGAGCGGTGCTGCGTCATGGCTGATTGACTCAGTGTTCTTGTAGAGGGCCCGATACATAGGCGAGAGGGGGAAAGGGCTAAAGGATAGAATTCCCACAGCCACAGACCTTAGTGAGTGAGAGCTAACGCTGGGCGTTTTTGGCAACCCTTGCAGAGGAATCAGTGCGTGGCCATGGGCGGAGAAGAAATCGTCCGAGATGGACTTGAGCTGCCTGGACGTGATTCTCGGAACACGTGAAGGGTCCTCAGCGTTCGGCCTTCCCATGGCTCTGTGTGAGTAAGAGGTGCTTGCATTGAAATCTTCAAGCGTCCTGGCAGTATGTTTCTTCTGAGGCAGAGAGCTTCCTGCTGGGGCATGGAGCCTGGTGGCTTGGGGATTGGTGAAGGGGCAGTAGGCGGTTCAACAGAGCGTGGATAGAGATTCAAGGCCTCCTTTCACTCCCCGTTCCTGTAGTGGCAACGGGAGGTGGTGGCTGATGGTGGAAGGCTGCGGTGCGATGGTGGGAGGAGAAGCGATGCCGCGTCCTTGCGGACTGAAACGCTAAGTTGGTTGTTTGTTTGTTCCCCTCTGCTGTGTTCGGTAGCGAGCGATAAGAAGTCAACCCTTCCGGTGTCCTCCCGTCTGGGGATGGAACGGAAACGAGAACAGCGAG
This sequence comes from Pelodiscus sinensis, assembly GCF_052426305.1. NCBI lineage: Eukaryota > Metazoa > Chordata > Testudines > Trionychidae > Pelodiscus > Pelodiscus sinensis. The sequence goes on from NC_143066.1 coordinate 43,804,855, forward strand.
CTCGGGAGCTTGGTCGAAGCGAGGCGAGAACCGTCCGGCTGGGAGCGGAGCAGCCATCGCTGACAGGGAGATAAGTGTCGGGTCTGGAAATCTCTCGGCTTACGGCCCACTCGGGTCTAGGAAGGGAAGTCACGTTTGCTTAGACAGCGAGTCCGAGCGGAGGTTCCCGAGGTGGTTCCCTGGTAGTGGGAGAAACAGGGCTCCCGTTTGTCAGGGGTGCTGGTTTCTCTGGAACACGGTGTCCTTCTCAGCAGACGCTGGGCTCGAGGAGGAAGAACCAAGGTGGTAAAGTTTCTGACTGCCTCTTATGTGTTTCTCTCTTGTTGCTGTCTCGTATTGGCCAATACGTTCTGTCTGTCTGTTTCTGTCTGTGTCTTTGTCCTTGCTCTGCTTCTGCCGTGTCCTTGTCCAGCACACTTGCAGGCATTCGAGGTGAGCATCTTCAAGGGTTAAGGGCTCAGGAGCCAACGGGAATTCTGCAGGTACGCCAGTCGCGCAAGGGAGAGCGGTGGTGCGTCATGGCTGACTGACTCAGTGTTCTTGTAGAGGGCCCGATACATAGGCGAGAGCGGGGGGAAAGGGCTAAAGGATAGAATTCCCACAGCCACAGACCTTAGTGAGTGAGAGCTAACGCTGGGCTTTTTTGGCCACCCTTGCAGAGGAATCAGTGCGTGTCCGTGGGCGGAGAAGAAATCGTCCGAGATGGACTTGAGCTGCCTGGACGTGATTCTCGTAACACGGGAAGGGTCCTCAGCGTTCGGCCTTCCCATGGCTCTGTGTGAGTTAGAGGTGCGTGCTTTGAAATCTTCAAGAGTCCTGGCAGTATGTTTCTTCTGAGGCAGAGAGCTTCCTGCTGGGGCACGGAGCCTGGTGGCTTGGGGACTGGTGAAGGGGCAGTAGGCGGTTCATGAGAGCGTGGATAGAGATTCAAGGCCTCCTTTCACTCCCCGTTCCTGTAGTGGCAACGGGAGGTGGAGGCCGATGGTGGGAGTCTGCGGTGCGATGGCGGGAGGAGAAGCAATGCCGCGTCCTTGCGGACTGAAACGCTAAGTTGTTTGTTTGTTTTTTCCCCTCTGCTGTGTTCGGTAGCGAGCGATAAGAAGTCAACCCTCCCGGTGTCCTCCCGTCTGGGGATGGAACGGAAAGGAGAACAGCGAGCTCGGGAGCTTGGTCGAAGCGAGGCGAGAACCGTCCGGCTGGGAGCGGAGAAGCCATCGCTGACAGGGAGATAAGTGTCGGGTCTGGAAATCTCTCGGCTTACGGCCCACTCGGGTCTAGGAAGGGAAGTCACGTTTGCTTAGACAGCGAGTCCGAGCGGAGGTTCCCGAGGTGCTTCCTTGGTAGCTCCCGTTTGTCAGGGATTCCGTTTGTCACGGATTCCGTTTGTCACGGGTGCTGGTTTCTCTGGAACACGGTGTCCTTCTCAGCAGACGCTTGGCTCGAGGAGGAAGACGCAAGGTGGTAAGGTTTCTGACTGCCTTTTATGTGTTTCTCTCTTGTTGCTCTCTAGTATTGGCCAATACGTTCTGTCTGTCTGTTTCTGTCTGTGTCTGTGTTCTTGCTCTGCTTCTGCCGTGTCCTTGTACAGCACACTTGCAGGCATTCCAGGTGAGCATCTCCAAGGGTTAAGGGCTCAGGAGCCAACGGGAATTCTGCAGGTACGCCAGTCGCGCAAGGGAGAGCGGTGCTGCGTCATGGCTGATTGACTCAGTGTTCTTGTAGAGGGCCCGATACATAGGCGAGAGCGGGGGGAAAGGGCTAAAGGATAGAATTCCCACAGCCACAGACCTTAGTGAGTGAGAGCTAACGCTGGGCTTTTTTGGCCACCCTTGCAGAGGAATCAGTGCGTGTCCATGGGCGGAGAAGAAATCGTCCGAGATGGACTTGAGCTGCCTGGACGTGATTCTCGGAACACGTGAAGGGTCCTCAGCGTTCGGCCTTCCCATGGTTCTGTGTGAGTAAGAGGTGCTTGCATTGAAATCTTCAAGCGTCCTGGCAGTATGTTTCTTCTGAGGCAGAGAGCTTCCTGCTGGGGCACGGAGCCTGGTGGCTTGGGGATTGGTGAAGGGGCAGTAGGCGGTTCAACAGAGCGTGGATAGAGATTCAAGGCCTCCTTTCACTCCCCGTTCCTGTAGTGGCAACGGGAGGTGGTGGCCGATGGTGGAAGGCTGCGGTGCGATGGTGGGAGGAGAAGCGATGCCGCGTCCTTGCGGACTGAAACGCTAAGTTGTTTGTTTGTTTTTTCCCCTCTGCTGTGTTCGGTAGCAAGCGATAAGAAGTCAACCCTCCCGGTGTCCTCCCGTCTGGGGATGGAACGGAAAGGAGAACAGCGAGCTCGGGAGCTTGGTCGAAGCGAGGTGAGAACCGTCCGGCTGGGAGCGGAGCAGCCATCGCTGACAGGGAGATAAGTGTCGGGTCTGGAAATCTCTCGGCTTACGGCCGACTCGGGTCTAGGAAGGGAAGTCACATTTGCTTAGACAGCGAGTCCAAGCGAAGGTTCCCGTGGTGCTTCCTTGGTAGCTCCCATTTGTCAGGGCTTCCGTTTGTCACGGGTGCTGGTTTCTCTGGAACACGGTGTCCTTCTCAGCAGACGCTTGGCTCGAGGAGGAAGACGCAAGGTGGTAAGGTTTCTGACTGCCTCTTATGTGTTTCTCTCTTGTTGCTCTCTAGTATTGGACAATACGTTCTGTCTGTCTGTTTCTGTCTTTGTCCTTGCACAGCACACTTGCAGGCATTCCAGGTGAGCATCTCCAAGGGTTAAGGGCTCAGGAGCCAACGGGAATTCTGCAGGAACGCCAGTCGTGCAAGGGAGAGCGGTGCTGCGTCATGGCTGATTGACTCAGTGTTCTTGTAGAGGGCTCGATACATAGGCGAGAGGGGGGAAAGGGCTAAAGGATAGAATTCCCACAGCCACAGACCTTAGTGAGTGCGAGCTAACGCTGGGCTTTTTTGGCAACCCTTGCAGAGGAATCAGTGCGTGGCCATGGGCGGAGAAGAAATGGTCCGAGATGGACTTGAGCTGCCTGGACGTGATTCTCGGAACACGTGAAGGGTCCTCAGCGTTCGGCCTTCCCATGGCTCTGTGTGAGTAAGAGGTGCTTGCATTGAAATCTTCAAGTGTCCTGGCAGTATGTTTCTTCTGAGGCAGAGAGCTTCCTGCTGGGGCACGGAGCCTGGTGGCTTGGGGATTGGTGAAGGGGCAGTAGGCGGTTCAACAGAGCGTGGATAGAGATTCAAGGCCTCCTTTCACTCCCCGTTCCTGTAGTGGCAACGGGAGGTGGTGGCCGATGGTGGAAGGCTGCGGTGCGATGGTGGGAGGAGAAGCGATGCCGCGTCCTTGCGGACTGAAACGCTAAGTTGGTTGTTTGTTTGTTCCCCTCTGCTGTGTTCGGTAGCGAGCGATAAGAAGTCAACCCTCCCGGTGTCCTCCCGTCTGGGGATGGAACGGAAAGGAGAACAGCGAGCTCGGGAGCTTGGTCGAAGCGAGGCGAGAACCGTCCGGCTGGGAGCGGAGCAGCCATCGCTGACAGGGAGATAAGTGTCGGGTCTGGAAATCTCTCGGCTTACGGCCCACTCGGGTCTAGGAAGGGAAGTCACGTTTGCTTAGACAGCGAGTCCGAGCGGAGGTTCCCGAGGTGCTTCCTTGGTAGCTCCCGTTTGTCAGGGATTCCGTTTGTCACGGGTGCTGGTTTCTCTGGAGCACGGTGTCCTTCTCAGCAGACGCTTGGCTCGAGGAGGAAGACGCAAGGTGGTAAGGTTTCTGACTGCCTTTTATGTGTTTCTCTCTTGTTGCTCTCTAGTATTGGCCAATACGTTCTGTCTGTCTGTTTCTGTCTGTGTCTGTGTCCTTTCTCTGCTTCTGCCGTGTCCTTGTACAGCACACTTGCAGGCATTCCAGGTGAGCATCTCCAAGAGTTAAGGGCTCAGGAGCCAACGGGAATTCTGCAGGTACGCCAGTTGCGCAAGGGAGAGCGGTGGTGCGTCATGGCTGACTGACTCAGTGTTCTTGTAGAGGGCCCGATACATAGGCGAGAGGGGGGGAAGGGCTAAAGGATAGAATTCCCACAGCCACAGACCTTAGTGAGTGAGAGCTCACACTGGGCTTTTTTGGCCACCCTTGCAGAGGAATCAGTGCGTGGCCATGGGCGGAGAAGAAATCGTCCGAGATGGACTTGAGCTGCCTGGACGTGGTTCTCCGAACACGTGAAGGGTCCTCAGCGTTCGGCCTTCCCATGGCTCTGTGTGAGTAAGAGGTGCGTGCTTTGAAATTTTCAAGCATCCTGGCAGTATGTTTCTTCTGCGGCAGAGATCTTCCTGCTGGGGCACGGAGCCTGGTGTCTTGGGGACTGGTGAAGGGGCAGTAGGCGGTTCTGGAGAGCGTGGATAGAGATTCAAGGCCTCCTTTCACTCCCCGTTCCTGGAGTGGCAACAGGAGTTGGTGGCCGATGGTGGGAGGCTGCGGTGCGATGGTGGGAGGAGAAGCGATGCCGCGTCCTTGCGGACTGAAACGCTAAGTTGGTTGTTTGTTTGTTCCCCTCTGCTGTGTTCGGTAGCGAGCGATAAGAAGTCAACCCTCCTGGTGTCCTCCCGTCTGGGGATGGAACGGAAAGGAGAACAGCGAGCTCGGGAGCTTGGTCGAAGCGAGGCGAGAACCGTCCGGCTGGGAGCGGAGCAGCCATCGCTGACAGGGAGATAAGTGTCGGGTCTGGAAATCTCTCGGCTTACGGCCCACTCGGGTCTAGGAAGGGAAGTCACGTTTGCTTAGACAGCGAGTCCGAGCGGAGGTTCCCGAGGTGGTTCCCTGGTAGTGGGAGAAACAGGGCTCCCGTTTGTCAGGGGTGCTGGTTTCTCTGGAACACGGTGTCCTTCTCAGCAGACGCTTGGCTCGAGGAGGAAGACGCAAGGTGGTAAGGTTTCTGACTGCCTTTTATGTGTTTCTCTCTTGTTGCTCTCTAGTATTGGCCAATACGTTCTGTCTGTCTGTTTCTGTCTGTGTCTGTGTCCTTGCTCTGCTTCTGCCGTGTCCTTGTACAGCACACTTGCAGGCATTCCAGGTGAGCATCTCCAAGGGTTAAGGGCTCAGGAGCCAACGGGAATTCTGCAGGTACGCCAGTCGCGCAAGGGAGAGTGGTGGTGCGTCATGGCTGACTGACTCAGTGCTCTTGTAGAGGGCCCGATACATAGGGAAGAGCGGGGGGAAAGGGCTAAAGGATAGAATTCCCACAGCCACAGACCTTAGTGAGTGAGAGCTCACGCTGGGCTTTTTCGGCCACCCTTGCAGACGAATCAGTGCGTGGCCGAGGGCTGAGAAGATACCGTCCGAGATGGACTTGAGCTGCCTGGACGTGATTCTCGGAACACGTGAAGGGTCCTCAGCGTTCGGCCTTCCCATGGTTCTGTGTGAGTAACAGGTGCGTGCTTTGAAATCTTCAAGCATCCTGGCAGTATGTTTCTTCTCAGGTAGAGAGCTTCCTGCTGAGGCACGGAGCCTGGTGGCTTGGGGACTGGTGAAGGGGCAGTAGGCGGTTCATGAGAGCGTGGATAGAGATTCAAGGCCTCCTTTCACTCCCCGTTCCTGTAGTGGCAACGGGAGGTGGTGGCCGATGGTGGAAGGCTGCGGTGCGATGGTGGGAGGAGAAGCGATGCCGCGTCCTTGCGGACTGAAACGCTAAGTTGGTTGTTTGTTTGTTCCCCTCTGCTGTGTTCGGTAGCGAGCGATAAGAAGTCAACCCTCCCGGTGTCCTCCCGTCTGGGGATGGAACGGAAACGAGAACAGCGAGCTCGGGAGCTTGGTCGAAGCGAGGCGAGAACCGTCCGGCTGGGAGCGGAGCAGCCATCGCTGACAGGGAGATAAGTGTCGGGTCTGGAAATCTCTCGGCTTACGGCCCACTCGGGTCTAGGAAGGGAAGTCACGTTTGCTTAGACAGCGAGTCCGAGCGGAGGTTCCCGAGGTGGTTCCCTGGTAGTGGGAGAAACAGGGCTCCCGTTTGTCAGGGGTGCTGGTTTCTCTGGAACACGGTGTCCTTCTCAGCAGACGCTTGGCTCGAGGAGGAAGACGCAAGGTGGTAAGGTTTCTGACTGCCTTTTATGTGTTTCTCTCTTGTTGCTGTCTCGTATTGGCCAATACGTTCTCTCTGTCTGTTTCTGTCTGTGTCTGTGTCCTTGCTCTGCTTCTGCCGTGTCCTTGTACAGCACACTTGCAGGCATTCCAGGTGAGCATCTCCAAGGGTTAAGGGCTCAGGAGCCAACGGGAATTCTGCAGGTACGCCAGTCGCGCAAGGGAGAGTGGTGGTGCGTCATGGCTGACTGACTCAGTGCTCTTGTAGAGGGCCCGATACATAGGCGAGAGGGGGGGAAGGGCTAAAGGATAGAATTCCCACAGCCACAGACCTTAGTGAGTGAGAGCTCACGCTGGGCTTTTTTGGCCACCCTTGCAGAGGAATCAGTGCGTGGCCATGGGCGGAGAAGAAATCGTCCGAGATGGACTTGAGCTGCCTGGACGTGGTTCTCGGAACACGTGAAGGGTCCTCAGCGTTCGGCCTTCCCATGGCTCTGTGTGAGTAAGAGGTGCGTGCTTTGAAATCTTCAAGCGTCCTGGCAGTATGTTTCTTCTGAGGCAGAGAGCTTCCTGCTGGGGCACGGAGCCTGGTGGCTTGGGGACTGGTGAAGGGGCAGTAGGCGGTTCAACAGAGCGTGGATGGATATTCAAGGCCTCCCTTCTCTCCGCGTTCCTGGAGTGGCAGCGGGAGGGGGTGGTCGATGGTGGGAGGAGAAGCGATGCCGCGTCCTTGCGGACTGAAACGCTAAGTTGTTTTTTTGTTTTTTCCCCTCTGCTGTGTTCGGTAGCAAGCGATAAGAAGTCAACCCTCCCGGTGTCCTCCCGTCTGGGGATGGAACGGAAAGGAGAACAGCGAGCTCGGGAGCTTGGTCGAAGCGAGGCGAGAACCGTCCGGCTGGGAGCGGAGCAGCCATTGCTGACAGGGAGATAAGTGTCGGGTCTGGAAATCTCTCGGCTTACGGCCCACTCGGGTCTAGGAAGGGAAGTAACATTTGCTTAGACAGCGAGTCCGAGCGGAGGTTCCCGTGGTGCTTCCTTGGCAGCTCCCATTTGTCAGGGCTTCCGTTTGTCACTGGTGCTGGTTTCTCTGGAACACGGTGTCCTTCTCAGCAGACGCTTGGCTCGAGGAGGAAGACGCAAGGTGGTAAGGTTTCTGACTGCCTCTTATGTGTTTCTCTCTTGTTGCTGTCTCGTATTGGCCAATACGTTCTGTCTGTCTGTTTCTGTCTGTGTCTTTGTCCTTGCTCTGCTTTTGCCGTGTCCTTGTACAGCACACTTGCAGGCATTCCAGGTGAGCATCTCCAAGGGTTAAGGGCTCAGGAGCCAACGGGAATTCTGCAGGTACGCCAGTTGCGCAAGGGAGAGCGGTGGTGCGTCATGGCTGACTGACTCAGTGTTCTTGTAGAGGGCCCGATACATAGGCGAGAGGGGGGGAAGGGCTAAAGGATAGAATTCCCACAGCCACAGACCTTAGTGAGTGAGAGCTCACACTGGGCTTTTTTGGCCACCCTTGCAGAGGAATCAGTGCGTGGCCATGGGCGGAGAAGAAATCGTCCGAGATGGACTTGAGCTGCCTGGACGTGGTTCTCCGAACACGTGAAGGGTCCTCAGCGTTCGGCCTTCCCATGGCTCTGTGTGAGTAAGAGGTGCGTGCTTTGAAATTTTCAAGCGTCCTGGCAGTATGTTTCTTCTGAGGCAGAGATCTTCCTGCTGGGGCACGGAGCCTGGTGTCTTGGGGACTGGTGAAGGGGCAGTAGGCGGTTCTGGAGAGCGTGGATAGAGATTCAAGGCCTCCTTTCACTCCCCGTTCCTGGAGTGGCAACAGGAGTTGGTGGCCGATGGTGGGAGGCTGCGGTGCGATGGTGGGAGGAGAAGCGATGCCGCGTCCTTGCGGACTGAAACGCTAAGTTGTTTTTTTGTTTTTTCCCCTCTGCTGTGTTCGGTAGCGAGCGATAAGAAGTCAACCCTCCCGGTGTCCTCCCGTCTGGGGATGGAACGGAAAGGAGAACAGCGAGCTTGGGAGCTTGGTCGAAGCGAGGCGAGAACCGTCCGGCTGGGAGCGGAGCAGCCATCGCTGACAGGGAGATAAGTGTCGGGTCTGGAAATCTCTCGGCTTACGGCCCACTCGGGTCTAGGAAGGGAAGTCACGTTTGCTTAGACAGCGAGTCCGAGCGGAGGTTCCCGAGGTGCTTCCTTGGTAGTGGGAGAAACAGGGCTCCCGTTTGTCAGTGGTGCTGGTTTCTCTGGAACACGGTGTCCTTCTCAGCAGACGCTGGGCTCGAGGAGGAAGAACCAAGGTGGCAAAGTTTCTGACTGCCTCTTATGTGTTTCTCTCTTGTTGCTGTCTCGTATTGGCCAATACGTTCTCTCTGTCTGTTTCTGTCTGTGTCTTTGTCCTTGCTCTGCTTCTGCCGTGTCCTTGTACAGCACACTTGCAGGCATTCCAGGTGAGCATCTTCAAGGGTTAAGGGCTCAGGAGCCAACGGGAATTCTGCAGGTACGCCAGTCGCGCAAGGGAGAGTGGTGGTGCGTCATGGCTGATTGACTCAGTGTTCTTGTAGAGGGCCCGATACATAGGGGAGAGCGGGGGGAAAGGGCTAAAGGATAGAATTCCCACAGCCACAGACCTTAGTGAGAGAGCTCACGCTGGGCTTTTTTGGCCACCCTTGCAGACAAATCAGTGCGTGGCCGTGGGCGGAGAAGAAATCGTCCGAGATGGACTTGAGCTGCCTGGACGTGGTTCTCGGAACACGTGAAGGGTCCTCAGCGTTCGGCCTTCCCATGGCTCTGTGTGAGTAAGAGGTGCGTGCTTTGAAATCTTCAAGCGTCCTGGCAGTATGTTTCTTCTGAGGCAGAGAGCTTCCTGCTGGGGCACGGAGCCTGGTGGCTTGGGGACTGGTGAAGGGGCAGTAGGCGGTTCAACAGAGCGTGGATGGATATTCAAGGCCTCCCTTCTCTCCGCGTTCCTGGAGTGGCAGCGGGAGGGGGTGGTCGATGGTGGGAGGAGAAGCGATGCCGCGTCCTTGCGGACTGAAACGCTAAGTTGGTTGTTTGTTTGTTCCCCTCTGCTGTGTTCGGTAGCGAGCGATAAGAAGTCAACCCTCCCGGTGTCCTCCCGTCTGGGGATGGAACGGAAAGGAGAACAGCGAGCTCGGGAGCTTGGTCGAAGCGAGGCGAGAACCGTCCGGCTGGGAGCGGAGCAGCCATCGCTGACAGGGAGATAAGTGTCGGGTCTGGAAATCTCTCGGCTTACGGCCCACTCGGGTCTAGGAAGGGAAGTCACGTTTGCTTAGACAGCGAGTCCGAGCGGAGGTTCCCGAGGTGGTTCCCTGGTAGTGGGAGAAACAGGGCTCCCGTTTGTCAGGGGTGCTGGTTTCTCTGGAACACGGTGTCCTTCTCAGCAGACGCTTGGCTCGAGGAGGAAGACGCAAGGTGGTAAGGTTTCTGACTGCCTTTTATGTGTTTCTCTCTTGTTGCTCTCTAGTATTGGCCAATACGTTCTGTCTGTCTGTTTCTGTCTGTGTCTGTGTCCTTGCTCTGCTTCTGCCGTGTCCTTGTACAGCACACTTGCAGGCATTCCAGGTGAGCATCTCCAAGGGTTAAGGGCTCAGGAGCCAACGGGAATTCTGCAGGTACGCCAGTCGCGCAAGGGAGAGTGGTGGTGCGTCATGGCTGACTGACTCAGTGCTCTTGTAGAGGGCCCGATACATAGGGAAGAGCGGGGGGAAAGGGCTAAAGGATAGAATTCCCACAGCCACAGACCTTAGTGAGTGAGAGCTCACGCTGGGCTTTTTCGGCCACCCTTGCAGACGAATCAGTGCGTGGCCGAGGGCTGAGAAGATACCGTCCGAGATGGACTTGAGCTGCCTGGACGTGATTCTCGGAACACGTGAAGGGTCCTCAGCGTTCGGCCTTCCCATGGTTCTGTGTGAGTAACAGGTGCGTGCTTTGAAATCTTCAAGCATCCTGGCAGTATGTTTCTTCTCAGGTAGAGAGCTTCCTGCTGAGGCACGGAGCCTGGTGGCTTGGGGACTGGTGAAGGGGCAGTAGGCGGTTCATGAGAGCGTGGATAGAGATTCAAGGCCTCCTTTCACTCCCCGTTCCTGTAGTGGCAACGGGAGGTGGTGGCCGATGGTGGAAGGCTGCGGTGCGATGGTGGGAGGAGAAGCGATGCCGCGTCCTTGCGGACTGAAACGCTAAGTTGGTTGTTTGTTTGTTCCCCTCTGCTGTGTTCGGTAGCGAGCGATAAGAAGTCAACCCTCCCGGTGTCCTCCCGTCTGGGGATGGAACGGAAACGAGAACAGCGAGCTCGGGAGCTTGGTCGAAGCGAGGCGAGAACCGTCCGGCTGGGAGCGGAGCAGCCATCGCTGACAGGGAGATAAGTGTCGGGTCTGGAAATCTCTCGGCTTACGGCCCACTCGGGTCTAGGAAGGGAAGTCACGTTTGCTTAGACAGCGAGTCCGAGCGGAGGTTCCCGAGGTGGTTCCCTGGTAGTGGGAGAAACAGGGCTCCCGTTTGTCAGGGGTGCTGGTTTCTCTGGAACACGGTGTCCTTCTCAGCAGACGCTTGGCTCGAGGAGGAAGACGCAAGGTGGTAAGGTTTCTGACTGCCTTTCATGTGTTTCTCTCTTGTTGCTCTCTAGTATTGGCCAATACGTTCTGTCTGTCTGTTTCTGTCTGTGTCTGTGTCCTTGCTCTGCTTCTGCCGTGTCCTTGTACAGCACACTTGCAGGCATTCCAGGTGAGCATCTCCAAGGGTTAAGGGCTCAGGAGCCAACGGGAATTCTGCAGGTACGCCAGTCGCGCAAGGGAGAGTGGTGGTGCGTCATGGCTGACTGACTCAGTGCTCTTGTAGAGGGCCCGATACATAGGCGAGAGGGGGGGAAGGGCTAAAGGATAGAATTCCCACAGCCACAGACCTTAGTGAGTGAGAGCTCACGCTGGGCTTTTTTGGCCACCCTTGCAGAGGAATCAGTGCGTGGCCATGGGCGGAGAAGAAATCGTCCGAGATGGACTTGAGCTGCCTGGACGTGGTTCTCCGAACACGTGAAGGGTCCTCAGCGTTCGGCCTTCCCATGGCTCTGTGTGAGTAAGAGGTGCGTGCTTTGAAATTTTCAAGCGTCCTGGCAGTATGTTTCTTCTGAGGCAGAGATCTTCCTGCTGGGGCACGGAGCCTGGTGTCTTGGGGACTGGTGAAGGGGCAGTAGGCGGTTCTGGAGAGCGTGGATAGAGATTCAAGGCCTCCTTTCACTCCCCGTTCCTGGAGTGGCAACAGGAGTTGGTGGCCGATGGTGGGAGGCTGCGGTGCGATGGTGGGAGGAGAAGCGATGCCGCGTCCTTGCGGACTGAAACGCTAAGTTGTTTGTTTGTTTTTTCCCCTCTGCTGTGTTCGGTAGCGAGCGATAAGAAGTCAACCCTCCCGGTGTCCTCCCGTCTGGGGATGGAACGGAAAGGAGAACAGCGAGCTCGGGAGCTTGGTCGAAGCGAGGCGAGAACCGTCCGGCTGGGAGCGGAGCAGCCATCGCTGACAGGGAGATAAGTGTCGGGTCTGGAAATCTCTCAGCTTACGGCCCACTCGGGTCTAGGAAGGGAAGTCACGTTTGCTTAGACAGCGAGTCCGAGCGGAGGTTCCCGAGGTGCTTCCTTGGTAGTGGGGGAAACAGGGCTCCCGTTTGTCAGTGGTGCTGGTTTCTCTGGAACACGGTGTCCTTCTCAGCAGACGCTGGGCTCGAGGAGGAAGAACCAAGGTGGTAAAGTTTCTGACTGCCTCTTATGTGTTTCTCTCTTGTTGCTGTCTCGTATTGGCCAATACGTTCTCTCTGTCTGTTTCTGTCTGTGTCTTTGTCCTTGCTCTGCTTCTGCCGTGTCCTTGTACAGCACACTTGCAGGCATTCCAGGTGAGCATCTTCAAGGGTTAAGGGCTCAGGAGCCAACGGGAATTCTGCAGGTACGCCAGTCGCGCAAGGGAGAGTGGTGGTGCGTCATGGCTGACTGACTCAGTGTTCTTGTAGAGGGCCCGATACATAGGCGAGAGCGGGGGGAAAGGGCTAAAGGATAGAATTCCCACAGCCACAGACCTTAGTGAGAGAGCTCACGCTGGGCTTTTTTGGCCACCCTTGCAGACGAATCAGTGCGTGGCCGTGGGCGGAGAAGAAATCGTCCGAGATGGACTTGAGCTGCCTGGACGTGGTTCTCGGAACACGTGAAGGGTCCTCAGCGTTCGGCCTTCCCATGGCTCTGTGTGAGTAAGAGGTGCGTGCTTTGAAATCTTCAAGCGTCCTGGCAGTATGTTTCTTCTGAGGCAGAGAGCTTCCTGCTGGGGCACGGAGCCTGGTGGCTTGGGGACTGGTGAAGGGGCAGTAGGCGGTTCAACAGAGCGTGGATGGATATTCAAGGCCTCCCTTCTCTCCGCGTTCCTGGAGTGGCAGCGGGAGGGGGTGGTCGATGGTGGGAGGAGAAGCGATGCCGCGTCCTTGCGGACTGAAACGCTAAGTTGTTTTTTTGTTTTTTCCCCTCTGCTGTGTTCGGTAGCAAGCGATAAGAAGTCAACCCTCCCGGTGTCCTCCCGTCTGGGGATGGAACGGAAAGGAGAACAGCGAGCTCGGGAGCTTGGTCGAAGCGAGGCGAGAACCGTCCGGCTGGGAGCGGAGCAGCCATTGCTGACAGGGAGATAAGTGTCGGGTCTGGAAATCTCTCGGCTTACGGCCCACTCGGGTCTAGGAAGGGAAGTAACATTTGCTTAGACAGCGAGTCCGAGCGGAGGTTCCCGTGGTGCTTCCTTGGCAGCTCCCATTTGTCAGGGCTTCCGTTTGTCACTGGTGCTGGTTTCTCTGGAACACGGTGTCCTTCTCAGCAGACGCTTGGCTCGAGGAGGAAGACGCAAGGTGGTAAGGTTTCTGACTGCCTCTTATGTGTTTCTCTCTTGTTGCTGTCTCGTATTGGCCAATACGTTCTGTCTGTCTGTTTCTGTCTGTGTCTTTGTCCTTGCTCTGCTTTTGCCGTGTCCTTGTACAGCACACTTGCAGGCATTCCAGGTGAGCATCTCCAAGGGTTAAGGGCTCAGGAGCCAACGGGAATTCTGCAGGTACGCCAGTCGCGCAAGGGAGAGCGGTGCTGCGTCATGGCTGATTGACTCAGTGTTCTTGTAGAGGGCCCGATACATAGGCGAGAGCGGGCGGAAAGGGTTAAAGGATAGAATTCCCACAGCCACAGACCTTAGTGAGTGAGAGCTAACGCTGGGCTTTTTTGGCCACCCTTGCAGAGGAATCAGTGCGTGTCCATGGGCGGAGAAGAAATCGTCCGAGATGGACTTGAGCTGCCTGGACGTGATTCTCGGAACACGGGAAGGGTCCTCAGCGTTCGGCCTTCCCATGGCTCTGTGTGAGTAAGAGGTGCGTGCTTTGAAATCTTCAAGCGTCCTGGCAGTATGTTTCTTCTGAGGCAGAGAGCTTCCTGCTGGGGCACGGAGCCTGGTGGCTTAGGGATTGGTGAAGGGGCAGTAGGCGGTTCAACAGAGCGTGGATAGAGATTCAAGGCCTCCTTTCACTCCCCGTTCCTGTAGTGGCAACGGGAGGTGGTGGCCGATGGTGGGAGGAGAAGCGATGCCGCGTCCTTGCGGACTGAAACGCTAAGTTGTTTGTTTGTTTTTTCCCCTCTGCTGTGTTCGGTAGCAAGCGATAAGAAGTCAACCCTCCCGGTGTCCTCCCGTCTGGGGATGGAACGGAAAGGAGAACAGCGAGCTCGGGAGCTTGGTCGAAGCGAGGCGAGAACCGTCCGGCTGGGAGCGGAGCAGCCATCGCTGACAGGGAGATAAGTGTCGGGTCTGGAAATCTCTCGGCTTACGGCCCACTCGGGTCTAGGAAGGGAAGTCACATTTGCTTAGACAGCGAGTCCGAGCGGAGGTTCCCGTGGTGCTTCCTTGGTAGCTCCCATTTGTCAGGGCTTCCGTTTGTCACGGGTGCTGGTTTCTCTGGAACACGGTGTCCTTCTCAGCAGACGCTTGGCTCGAGGAGGAAGACGCAAGGTGGTAAGGTTTCTGACTGCCTCTTATGTGTTTCTCTCTTGTTGCTGTCTCGTATTGGCCAATACGTTCTGTCTGTCTGTTTCTGTCTGTGTCTTTCTCCTTGCTCTGCTTTTGCCGTGTCCTTGTACAGCACACTTGCAGGCATTCCAGGTGAGCATCTCCAAGGGTTAAGGGCTCAGGAGCCAACGGGAGTTCTGCAGGTACGCCAGTCGCGCAAGGGAGAGCGGTGCTGCGTCATGGCTGATTGACTCAGTGTTCTTGTAGAGGGCCCGATACATAGGCGAGAGCGGGGGGAAAGGGCTAAAGGATAGAATTCCCACAGCCACAGACCTTAGTGAGTGAGAGCTAACGCTGGGCTTTTTTGGCCACCCTTGCAGAGGAATCAGTGCGTGTCCATGGGCGGAGAAGAAATCGTCCGAGATGGACTTGAGCTGCCTGGACGTGATTCTCGGAACACGGGAAGGGTCCTCAGCGTTCGGCCTTCCCATGGCTCTGTGTGAGTAAGAGGTGCGTGCTTTGAAATCTTCAAGCGTCCTGGCAGTATGTTTCTTCTGAGGCAGAGAGCTTCCTGCTGGGGCACGGAGCCTGGTGGCTTAGGGATTGGTGAAGGGGCAGTAGGCGGTTCAACAGAGCGTGGATAGAGATTCAAGGCCTCCTTTCACTCCCCGTTCCTGTAGTGGCAAGGGGAGGTGGTGGCCGATGGTGGAAGGCTGCGGTGCGATGGTGGGAGGAGAAGCGATGCCGCGTCCTTGCGGACTCAAACGCTAAGTTGGTTGTTTGTTTGTTCCCCTCTGCTGTGTTCGGTAGCGAGCGATAAGAAGTCAACCCTCCCGGTGTCCTCCCGTCTGGGGATGGAACGGAAAGGAGAACAGCGAGCTCGGGAGCTTGGTCGAAGCGAGGCGAGAACCGTCCGGCTGGGAGCGGAGCAGCCATCGCTGACAGGGAGATAAGTGTCGGGTCTGGAAATCTCTCGGCTTACGGCCCACTCGGGTCTAGGAAGGGAAGTCACGTTTGCTTAGACAGCGAGTCCGAGCGGAGGTTCCCGAGGTGCTTCCTTGGTAGTGGGAGAAACAGGGCTCCCGTTTGTCAGGGGTGCTGGTTTCTCTGGAACACGGTGTCCTTCTCAGCAGACGCTTGGCTCGAGGAGGAAGACGCAAGGTGGTAAGGTTTCTGACTGCCTCTTATGTGTTTCTCTCTTGTTGCTGTCTCGTATTGGCCAATACGTTCTGTCTGTCTGTTTCTGTCTGTGTCTTTGTCCTTGCTCTGCTTCTGCCGTGTCCTTGTACAGCACACTTGCAGGCATTCCAGGTGAGCATCTCCAAGGGTTAAGGGCTCAGGAGCCAACGGGAATTCTGCAGGTACGCCAGTCGCGCAAGGGAGAGCGGTGCTGCGTCATGGCTGATTGACTCAGTGTTCTTGTAGAGGGCCCGATACATAGGCGAGAGCGGGGGGAAAGGGCTAAAGGATAGAATTCCCACAGCCACAGACCTTAGTGAGTGAGAGCTAACGCTGGGCTTTTTTGGCCACCCTTGCAGAGGAATCAGTGCGTGGCCATGGGCGGAGAAGAAATCGTCCGAGATGGACTTGAGCTGCCTGGACGTGATTCTCGGAACACGTGAAGGGTCCTCAGCGTTCGGCCTTCCCATGGCTCTGTGTGAGTAAGAGGTGCGTGCTTTGAAATTTTCAAGCGTCCTGGCAGTATGTTTCTTCTGAGGCAGAGAGCTTCCTGCTGGGGCACGGAGCCTGGTGTCTTGGGGACTGGTGAAGGGGCAGTAGGCGGTTCAGGAGAGCGTGGATAGAGATTCAAGGCCTCCTTTCACTCCCCGTTCCTGGAGTGGCAACAGGAGGTGGTGGCCGATGGTGGGAGGCTGCGGTGCGATGGTGGGAGGAGAAGCGATGCCGCGTCCTTGCGGACTGAAACGCTAAGTTGTTTGTTTGTTTTTTCCCCTCTGCTGTGTTCGGTAGCGAGCGATAAGAAGTGAACCCTCCCGGTGTCCTCCCGTCTGGGGATGGAACGGAAAGGAGAACAGCGAGCTCGGGAGCTTGGTCGAAGCGAGGCGAGAACCGTCCGGCTGGGAGCGGAGCAGCCATCGCTGACAGGGAGATAAGTGTCGGGTCTGGAAATCTCTCGGCTTACGGCCCACTCGGGTCTAGGAAGGGTAGTCATGTTTGCTTAGACAGCGAGTCCGAGCGGAGGTTCCCGAGGTGCTTCCTTGGTAGCTCCCGTTTGTCAGGGGTGCTGGCTTCTCTGGAACACGGTGTCCTTCTCAGCAGATGCTGGGCTCGAGGAGGAAGAACCAAGGTGGTAAGGTTTCTGACTGCCTCTTATGTGTTTCTCTCTTGTTGCTCTCTAGTATTGGCCAATACGTTCTGTCTGTCTGTTTCTGTCTGTGTCTTTGTCCTTGCTCTGCTTTTGCCGTGTCCTTGTACAGCACACTTGTAGGCATTCCAGGTGAGCATCTCCAAGGGTTAAGGGCTCAGGAGCCCACGGGAATTCTGCAGGTACGCCAGTCGCGCAACGGAGAGCGGTGGTGCGTCATGGCTGATTGACTCAGTGTTCTTGTAGAGGGCCCGATACATAGGCGAGAGGGGGGAAAGGGCTAAAGGATAGAATTCCCACAGCCACAGACCTTAGTGAGTGAGAGCTAACGCTGGGCTTTATTGGCAACCCTTGCAGAGGAATCAGTGCGTGGCCATGGGCGGAGAAGAAATCGTCCGAGATGGACTTGAGCTGCCTGGACGTGATTCTCGGAACACGTGAAGGGTCCTCAGCGTTCGGCCTTCCCATGGCTCTGTGTGAGTAAGAGGTGCTTGCATTGAAATCTTCAAGCGTCCTGGCAGTATGTTTCTTCTGAGGCAGAGAGCTTCCTGCTGGGGCATGGAGCCTGGTGGCTTGGGGATTGGTGAAGGGGCAGTAGGCGGTTCAACAGAGCGTGGATAGAGATTCAAGGCCTCCTTTCACTCCCCGTTCCTGGAGTGGCAACAGGAGGTGGAGGCCGATGGTGGAAGGCTGCGGTGCGATGGTGGGAGGAGAAGCGATGCCGCGTCCTTGCGGACTGAAACGCTAAGTTGGTTGTTTGTTTGTTCCCCTCTGCTGTGTTCGGTAGCGAGCGATAAGAAGTCAACCCTCCCGGTGTCCTCCCGTCTGGGGATGGAACGGAAACGAGAACAGCGAGCTCGGGAGCTTGGTCGAAGCGAGGCGAGAACCGTCCGGCTGGGAGCGGAGCAGCCATCGCTGACAGGGAGATAAGTGTCGGGTCTGGAAATCTCTCGGCTTACGGCCCACTCGGGTCTAGGAAGGGAAGTCACGTTTGCTTAGACAGCGAGTCCGAGCGGAGGTTCCCGAGGTGGTTCCCTGGTAGTGGGAGAAACAGGGCTCCCGTTTGTCAGGGGTGCTGGTTTCTCTGGAACACGGTGTCCTTCTCAGCAGACGCTTGGCTCGAGGAGGAAGACGCAAGGTGGTAAGGTTTCTGACTGCCTTTTATGTGTTTCTCTCTTGTTGCTCTCTAGTATTGGCCAATACGTTCTGTCTGTCTGTTTCTGTCTGTGTCTGTGTCCTTGCTCTGCTTCTGCCGTGTCCTTGTACAGCACACTTGCAGGCATTCCAGGTGAGCATCTCCAAGGGTTAAGGGCTCAGGAGCCAACGGGAATTCTGCAGGTACGCCAGTCGCGCAAGGGAGAGTGGTGGTGCGTCATGGCTGATTGACTCAGTGTTCTTGTAGAGGGCCCGATACATAGGCGAGAGTGGGAGGAAAGGGCTAAAGGATAGAATTCCCACAGCCACAGACCTTAGTGAGTGAGAGCTAACGCTGGGCTTTTTTGGCAACCCTTGCAGAGGAATCAGTGCGTGGCCATGGGCGGAGAAGAAATCGTCCGAGATGGACTTGAGCTGCCTGGACGTGATTCTCGGAACACGTGAAGGGTCCTCAGCGTTCGGCCTTCCCATGGTTCTGTGTGAGTAAGAGGTGCTTGCATTGAAATCTTCAAGCGTCCTGGCAGTATGTTTCTTCTGAGGCAGAGAGCTTCCTGCTGGGGCACGGAGCCTGGTGGCTTGGGGATTGGTGAAGGGGCAGTAGGCGGTTCAACAGAGCGTGGATAGAGATTCAAGGCCTCCTTTCACTCCCCGTTCCTGTAGTGGCAACGGGAGGTGGTGGCCGATGGTGGAAGGCTGCGGTGCGATGGTGGGAGGAGAAGCGATGCCGCGTCCTTGCGGACTGAAACGCTAAGTTGGTTGTTTGTTTGTTCCCCTCTGCTGTGTTCGGTAGCGAGCGATAAGAAGTCAACCCTCCCGGTGTCCTCCCGTCTGGGGATGGAACGGAAAGGAGAACAGCGAGCTCGGGAGCTTGGTCGAAGCGAGGCGAGAACCGTCCGGCTGGGAGCGGAGCAGCCATCGCTGACAGGGAGATAAGTGTCGGGTCTGGAAATCTCTCGGCTTACGGCCCACTCGGGTCTAGGAAGGGAAGTCACGTTTGCTTAGACAGCGAGTCCGAGCGGAGGTTCCCGAGGTGCTTCCTTGATAGTGGGAGAAACAGGGCTCCCGTTTGTCAGGGGTGCTGGTTTCTCTGGAACACGGTGTCCTTCTCAGCAGACGCTTGGCTCGAGGAGGAAGACGCAAGGTGGTAAGGTTTCTGACTGCCTCTTATGTGTTTCTCTCTTGTTGCTGTCTTGTACTGGCCAATACGTTCTGTCTGTCTGTTTCTGTCTGTGTCTTTGTCCTTGCTCTGCTTCTGCCGTGTCCTTGTACAGCACACTTGCAGGCATTCCAGGTGAGCATCTCCAAGGGTTAAGGGCTCAGGAGCCAACGGGAATTCTGCAGGTACGCCAGTCGCGCAAGGGAGAGCGGTGGTGCGTCATGGCTGACTGACTCAGTGTTCTTGTAGAGGGCCCGATACATAGGCGAGAGCGGGGGGAAAGGGCTAAAGGATAGAATTCCCACAGCCACAGACCTTAGTGAGTGAGAGCTCACGCTGGGCTTTTTTGGCCACCCTTGCAGACGAATCAGTGCGTGGCCATGGGCGGAGAAGAAACCGTCCGAGATGGACTTGAGCTGCCTGGACGTGATTCTCGGAACACGTGAAGGGTCCTCAGCGTTCGGCCTTCCCATGGCTCTGTGTGAGTAACACGTGCGTGCTTTGAAATCTTCAAGCGTCCTGGCAGTGTGTTTCTTCTGAGGCAGAGAGCTTTCTGCTGGGGCACGGAGCCTGGTGGCTTAGGGATTGGTGAAGGGGTAGTAGGCGGTTCATGAGAGCGTGGATAGAGATTCAAGGCCTCCTTTCACTCCCCGTTCCTGTAGTGGCAACGGGAGGTGGAGGCCGATAGTGGGAGTCTGCGGTGCGATGGCGGGAGGAGAAGCAATGCCGCGTCCTTGCGCACTGAAACGCTAAGTTGCTTGTTTTTTCCCCTATGCTGTGTTCGGTAGCGAGCGATAAGAAGTCAACCCTCCCGGTGTCCTCCCGTCTGGGGATGGAACGGAAACGAGAACAGGGAGCTCGGGAGCTTGGTCAAAGCGAGGCGAGAACTGTCCGTCTGGGAGCGGAGAAGCCATCGCTGACAGGGAGATAAGTGTCGGGTCTGGAAATCTCTCGGCTTACGGCCCACTCGGGTCTAGGAAGGGATGTCATGTTTGCTTAGACAGCGAGTCCGAACGGAGGTTCCACTCCCGCAGTACATTTCAACTTCCTCCTCACACAACGTGCACCCCCACCAGTGCTCTTCCCTATCCCATACCCCCTATTCCTGGTGTCCGTCAGTTTCTCTTCTTCTCTCCACAGACTCAGAGCAACCTGCACCCCCAGAGCATCCCTCCATTCATGTTTCCATCAGCCCCTCTTTTTCCTTCATAGAACACTCCCCATCCCACACTCTATCCTTATCCCTACCTTTCCCCCATCTATAGCACCCTTCAGCCCCGTTTCTTCCCTTCCCAACCCACAGTCCCTCCCCCCACACTCCCATCCCGCCTGCCATGTGACCCCCATCACTATCTTCCCCCCAGCCCTCCTTCCGCATGTAAGGACTCCCGCAACCACTCTCCTGTTCCTCCTCAACAAGCCCCCATCCCATGCCATCCCACACTCCAGACCCTTCCAGTCCATGCTCCCATCCATTGGGTCCCACCCCCCTTCTCTTCCTTTCTACACCCACATCCCATGGCAACCTGCACTCCTAACCTGCACCCCTTCCTCCATCCATGCCTACACCCATACACGGTATGCGTGCTTTATTTTGTTTTGATAAACAACAGCAATCTCTCAACTGTAAAAGCTAGATTTTAATAAAACAAATGTAGTTTGTGTAATTTCTAACAGCAGGAGGGGAGCAGGAGAAGTTGTGCGTATGTTACTCCTCATTGAGGGGATGGGCAAACGTATGAGCTTACATTGTAGTGATTTCTCTCCCGCGTCAGATAATATTATTTTGGGTGTACTTTCCGGAGGGGAACTGCAATTGAGTGCTGGACGACTTTCTAGCTAAGCCTTACTGTACAGAGCTGTTTGCAGACTCTGTGTTTCTACACTTGGTGCGTCCCAACCTGCGTGGGCTCCCAGAGGCCAGAGAGCCTAAGTCAGCAAAACAAGGAGAGGCAGGCAAGGCTAGTGGAGCAAGTAGTCTCAGTGAAATCCCAGCACATCTGGTGGCATCCCAGAAGGAGGACCAAACCCATCAGAAGCTGGGCCTTTGAGAAAAGGTCTCTCCATGTACTGGGTAAGCTTGGAGGCCTTTCAAGGCGTACCTGCTCCCGGCAGTGCACTTACTCCGTTACAGAAATGCTAACAGTAACAGTCGGTGAATGGGATGTTAGCGTATAGTCGTGTATACGATTAACTGATAAGCCTGGGCTTATCGGTTAATCCTGACAACTACACACGCTTCCCTCCCCCTTGCTGTCTCTAATACAGAGTCAGCAAGGGCTGGGGGGAGGTGAGAGCCTGTGCGCGTGGGGAGCTGACTTTTAAGTCATCGCCCCAGAAGCACCAGATCCCGCGGAGCTACGTGGTCCGTATCCATCGGTCCATTTCTGATACTGATAAGAACATAAGAATGGGTATACTGGGTCAGACCAAAAGGCCATCTAGCCCAGTAGCCTGTCTGCCAACAGTGGCCAGTGCCAGATGCCCCAGAGGGGGTGGACCGAAGACAATGATCAAGCAATTTGTCTCCTGCCATCCATCTCCAGCCTTTGACAAAGAGAGGCCAGGGGCACCATTTCTTCCTTCCCCCAGGCTAATAGCCTTTTATGGACGTAACCTCCATGAATTTATCTAGTTTTTTTTAAAACTCTGTTATAGTCCTAGCCTTCACAGCATCCTCTGGCAAGGAGTTCCACAGGTTGACTATGTGCTGTGAGAAGAACTACTTTTGCTTATTAGTTTTAAGCCTGCTACCCATTAATTTCATTTGGTGTCCTCTAGTTCTTATATTATGGGAACAAGTAAAGAACTTTTCTATATTCACCTTCTCCACACCACTCATGATTTTATAGACCTCTGTCATATCCCCCTCAGTCTCCTCTTTTCTAAGCTGAAAAGTCCTAGTCTCTTTAGCCTCTCTTCATATGGGACCTGTTCCAAACCCCTAATCATTGTAGTTGCCCTTTTCTGAACCCTTTCCAAGGCCAAAATATCTTTTTTGAGGTGAGGAAACCACATCTGTACACAGTACTGAAGATATGGCGTACCATAGTTTTATACTTCATTTTAGTTGCCCTTTTCTGAACCTTTTCTAATGGCAAAGTACAGTATCTTTTTTGAGGTGAGGAGACCACATATAGTACGCCCACATCTTGAACACTGTGTACAGAAGTTTTATATAGGGGCATTAAGATAGTCTTCATCTTATTTTCTATCCCTTTTTTAATAATTACTAGCATCCTATTTGCTTTTTTGACCGCATACTGCATTTTCAGAGAACTATCCACGATAACTCCAAGATATCTTTCCTGATTAGTTGTAGCTAAATTAGCCCTCATCATATGGTATGTATAGTTGGGGTTATTTTTTTCCAATGTGCGTTACTTTATCCTTATCCACATCAAATTTCATTTGCTATTTTGTTGCCCAATCACTACATTTGGTGAGATCTTTTTGAAGTTAAACAGTTACACAATTGCTTTTGTCCTTAAGTCCGAGCAGTGGGTGGTAGGGAGTGGCCTCAAAGGAATAGAAAAGCAGAGGCTCTGGTCTTTTGTCTAGGTGTCACGTTACTGGATTTTAAGGGGAGCAGCCAGATCACTGCTGCACCAATTGGGGGGAGGTGTTTGTCCCTAAGTCTATACAAAGGGGGCCATGCGAGATGTCAAATGAAAGCTCATGTTCTACTGATTCTGTATATGCTACTCATGTACTTGTATGATATCTGTATGTGGAGTTATGAATATGGAGTCTGTGCTGATATTGGCCTGCACTGCCTGTTGTAAAGGAGGATTGTCCGTTCAATGAGTATGCTAATTAGCACTGGTCCTGGGACAATGGCTCTCAAGGTGCCCAATACAGAACTGAGGACTGTGTCTGGGAACATGCAACCCAGCCAGGGCAAAATGGCTGCTGACATATGAAACGGAGCTAAGTCACTCGACCATGTGACCTGCTCCACTTGGAAGGTACCAGGGAGATATATAAGTGCCATGAGGCGGACTCCATCTTGTCTTCAATTCTGCTACTGATCCTAGATGCAGCCTTGCAAGGAACAGAGAGCCGAGGAGGATTGCTGACCCATCCTGACATAGGATGAACACCAGAGACCTTTAAGATAGCAGTTATAACATCTCTGCTGAGAGCCTGCATCGAGAACTCGGTGACTGGTGCATGTAATGTATTCTCCTTAACAACCTTACTCTCATGCTTTTCTTTCTTCTATTAATAAACCTTTAGATTTTAGATTCTAAAGGATTGGCCCAGCGTGATCTTGTGGGTAAGATCCAAAGTGTAAACTGACCGGGGATTTGTGGCTGGTTCTTTGGGACCGGAAAGACCCGTTCGGGGAAGGTGAGATTGGGTTCTACAACCCCCTCACCTGTGTGCAGGCCCGGGGCTAATTGTGGCACAGGGAGAGCTGGAGTGTCTGAGGGGTTTTGCCCCTGAGGCTTCTGGCTGGCCAGATTGGCCGCTAAAGCACTCAGTTTGACCGGTTTATGGCCTATTTGGGAAAGGCTTCCAGTCTGGGGCTGTAAGGAGCCCCGAGTTTTGAGCAATTCGCCCTGAGCGGACGCCCTCAGCTGTGCCAAGACCTGGCCCGGTCCGTCACAGCCACCTTCCCAGCTCACCTCAACCCTCACCCTACCTTTGCCCCATTCATCTTTCAACACATAAGGACCCCCTCACCCACCCTCCTCTTCCTCCCTAACGGCCCCCAGCCCAACACGCTCTTGATCCTTCCAGTCCACCCGTCCATCCAGTGGATCCCTCAACCCCTCCTTTCTCTTCCTTTTAACACCCCCAGCCCATGGCAATGTGCAGTCCTAACCCTGCCCTTTCTCCACCCATAAGGCCAAGGGCACCATTGTTTGAGGGGGGTAGGTGCCCTTGGTCCTATGGGTGTAGAATTGGGTAGAGAAATGGGGTAGGAGGGCAATAACCCCCCTCCTGAGTTTGAAACCCTGGATTTCATACATGAGGTGTGCTTAAAGCCCATGTCCTAACTCCAGAGGCAGTTCTTAAATGCAACAGAGTTTGAGCTGATGCGGCTTTGCCTTTGGGGCATGGACTTTATTATGTTTAAATCACCCCGCCCCTCTCGTTCTTTATAACAAATGGACGGACATTCAAGCAGTTGAAGTATTGTTAGATCCTCATAAAAACATTGCTGGGTACTCCCCGTAAAAGATGGGGGGGGGGGGTAACCCACTCTGGCACAACAAATGCAGGAGCAGGGGCCTGCAAAAGTACCCCAAAACCTGATCTCTCCAGGCTTTGGTACAAAAACTTCCCCCCCAAAATCCTAAAACCCAAATTTTAGGGAATATCCACTGCCATCACCCAAGTAGTCCAAGAAAACTAGGGATGAGATCACTTGGGAAACCACCTCCCTAAAACCTCAGGGGTACCTCAAGCTCTTTTTCCCCTCAGAGCTTGAAAAAGAAGAGAGAAAAACAAGCTGCAGTCTGTGCTAGCTGACTCCCAGCCAGACAGAGAGCTTACAGATAAAACTAGGACACCAAAATAAACCTATAGCAGGTTAATTAGAAAAGAAAACAAACTTTTTATTATCAAAACAATACTACCGTTGCAAGTGTAGTTAAGGTAGCTAGATGGTAAGGGCCACCAATTTGTATACTCAGAGGCTGTGTCTATACTGGCCACTTATTCCGGAAAATCAGCCGCTTTTCCGGAATAACTTGCCAGCTGTCTACACTGGCTGCTTGCTTTTCCGGAAAAGCACTGACGATCTCATGTAAGATTGCCAGTGTTCTTGCGGAAAACTATGCTGCTCCCATTCGGGCAAAAGTCCTTTTGCGCAAAACTTTTGCGCAAAAGGGCCAGTATAGACAGCTCAGCTTTGTTTTCTGCAAAAAAGCCCCGATTGCGAAAATGGCGATGAGGGCTTTTTTGCGGAAAAGCACGTCTAGATTGGCATGGATGCTTTTCCGCAAAAAACGCTTTTGCGGAAAAGCGTCCGTGCCAATCTAGACGCGCTTTTCCGAAAATGCTTTTAACGGAAAACTTTTCCGTTAAAACCATTTCCGGAAAATCATGCCAGTCTAGACGTAGCCAGAGACAATTCTGTGGGTTAGAAAGCTTCATTACAAAAGAGAAAAAAAAACACTTTTAACATCAATTTGAAATTCCCAAACCATAAAACAATTAAAAACCTGATAGATTAATTAAACTTTGCCCTACTTACATATTGTGAAAAGACTTTTCTTAGAGAGAGCGAGACAGCCTTGCAGCTCCCTGTTACCTGGAAGAACCCACTCTGCCTGAGACAGAGGAGGAAAAAGTTAAAAATTGCTTTGTTCCCAGTTTTAAATCCCTACCTGCATTGTTATTGGCTGACCAAATATCTGGCTAGGATAACCCCTTAACCATGAGGACTGACCA
This sequence comes from Pelodiscus sinensis, assembly GCF_052426305.1. Taxonomy (NCBI): domain Eukaryota; kingdom Metazoa; phylum Chordata; order Testudines; family Trionychidae; genus Pelodiscus; species Pelodiscus sinensis. Next base: position 43,829,971 of record NC_143066.1, read on the forward strand.
GCAGCCTGGTGGCTATGACGGAGAGAGTAGGAATGAGTGTTATGCTTTTGGGATCTGCATTTGGACCACTGCTATTAAACGTCTCACAAATGTTCTTGAAAAAGGAGAGACTAAAGGGATAAATAGTGACTAAATCAAAGTCGATAGGTCCTTCCCCATTCCTCCTTTGAAAAGTACAAGAGCCCAGCAGGGACTCTTGTGCATTTCAAAGTAGTGGAGCTTGGGTTCAGCTGGGGACTCTGAGTCCCCCACTGACCCCAGGCTCCATGCCGTGCTGCATGCCATGAGGAGCCCCAGGTCATGCCGTGTGGAACCTGGGGCCAGCTGGGGAAATGCTACGCAGAGCTGGGGATCAGCTGGGGAGTTGTCAGCTGACCCCGGGGTCCATGGCTGCCCCTTTAAACGTGTGGAGGTGGCTTTTCAAAGGGGCAGCTGCCGCAGAGCTGATCCCCAGCTCAGCCATGCAGTGCTGCCACTTAGAAAGCTAGGGCAGGGGGGAAGGAGTACTTCAGTCTCAGAGAGGCAGCAAGGTGTGGGGAATCGACTAGCTGACTATTCAACAGACAACTATCCCATAAGCATTTGCTTATGGGGATAGACTCGTCTTTAACATCCCTAATCCAAAGCTGATAGGAATGAGTTAAAAAGGGGTCTCACAAAACTGGACGTTTGGGCAACACAAGAGCATATGAATCCGTGTTAGCCAACACAACAGAAAAAAGAGAGGAAGCGGCATGTGAGGTGTGTTTGCATTCTTACTGGCTTGGACTCGAGCGCATGGAAGATGAGCGGGTCTCTTGGCATAATCCTGATGTCAGTGGGGAGCTACAGCCAACTGACCCGTCGGTGTTCAGTCCGTGTCTTGTAGCAGAACAGCCATGTTGTAGAAAGGGTTGGAGAGAGAGGCAGGTACTGGACGGTCTCATGCAGCTGTAGCATTTTTGGCAGTGATACTTCTTCCATGGGTTATTTGCTGTTCTTGCAGAGGCCTGCTGTAGGCAATCGGAGCCACTCTGGAGATCCAGCTAGATGAGGGGCATCTGCCTGAAGTGAGTCTGAGTCACCTGTTGTTCCTATTGACAGTGGAGCTGAGGAGCTCTCTCATGACGGTGTAGGAGCTGGTGTATGTTTTGTGAAATTATCTTCAGCCAGTGTCTGTGCAGCGAGGTGCCTCCTTGCGTGCAGAGAGATGCTTGTGATTTCCATGGGACGGATCCTGGGGAAGGCAGAGCTCTGCCCGTGGCTGGTAATTGTCTGGGATTGTCCTTTCCTCTCCGTAAGTAGCTGCACGTGGGTCGCTGCCCTTCAAATACAGCGATGTGGAGGGAGGGACGACAAACTACAGAGCATCTGTCCGTGTAATCACTGGACATCATCACATTGTTCTCCAGTTGCTTGCTCAATCATCACGTCCCTCAGAGGACCAGAGTATTCTGGGTAGGGTGTGGGTATAGTGGACTGAGGGTGTGGTGAAGTGGAGATGGTCATAGTTTCTTATAAATTATAAGCATTTTAGGACCTGGATAGGCCGGAGAGGAATAAAGAAGGGGTCTCCAGTGACCAGCAGTTAGGCGATGCACATGTTTATGTCTGTGTTTTGACCACTAGTGGTGGTCGAGTTTACAAGTCTCCTCTCATTCTCTTTTCAGTTCTCAGTGGCATTGGATTCATGAAAGAATGGCTGACTTGTGGCAGAGACTAAAGCCTTGAGCCCATCACTAGGGCTGGAAGCCAGCTAGCGCAATGCAGACTAAGAGCAAATGGAAATTTGCAGTTTTCCCTCAGTACTTAGTTAGGCAGTTATACCTTGAATCTTTTAAAATTATTTTGAACAATGTCTACGCTGCACACTTATGTCAGAATAAGCTACCTACTTTGAAATAGAACATCCAAACTACAGGGAAGCCTTGAAATTAGTCTGAGTCAGGCTCCCCTAATGTTGACGTACTACATTGATTCAGAGTCTCAGGAAGCACTGGGAAGTAATTACTTTGAATGACTCTGGGGAGTAGTTATTTCTAAATAAGAACAGCTGAGCATATATACTGAAGACATTTCAAAATAACAATTTCTACATGAGGGATATTCCTCATCACAAACAGGAGTCATTAGCCTGTTATTTCATAACTCCTAACTGCCTAGCGTAAAAATGTCGCAACAGAGCAACAGTGACACTCGATGGCCACTTTTGGCAATGCATGCACAATTCTGTAATGCAGCAACTCTGACACTCGGGGTGTGTCTAGACTACAGGGATTGTTCAAAAAATCTTTACCTGTGTCTAGACATCCGCCGCGTTCTGTCGACAGTAAATCAACAGAATGCGGCGGTTTTGTTGACAGCAGTAAATCTCATTTTACGTTTTACGAGGAATAACACTATTTTTGACAGAGATCTGTCAAAAAAAGGGAAGTGTGGACACGGGGAAGATTTTTTGTCGAAAATAAAGGCTTCTGGGTAGAAGCCCTGGTGGACACTCCTGCCAGACCTTTCATCTCTATTGTTCCTACCCAGACAACTTTGGGCACCGGGGAGGGAACATCAGGTGAGTGCTGTGAGGGTCCATCACACACAGGGCAGGGGAGGCGGGAGCAAAGCGGATGGTGCAGTACTGTGACATGTCATGCTGATCACATCCTGGGGGGAGGGGGACGTCCGACCTCAGGGAGGGACGTCCTACCCCTGCACCCGCATGGCTGCGAGGAACCACCTGGTCCTACAGACACTGATGCCAGGTACAGGCAGGGGTTTGGGACCCTGGGAATTGCAACACAGCTTCAGGCTTCTTAGCAACCTGCGGGAACCCCAACTGTGGCCTGGCACTTGTCTGTGCTGCTTGGCCATGGGGAGGGGGGGCAGGATGGTGGCCTGCACACTGTCTGGGCTTCAGGGAGGCCGTGGCTGCTGCTCAGGGCATACCACTCCTTGCTGAGACCACATGAGCATCCGCTGATCCTAGAGGACAGGCACTGACTGCTGAGGAGGGCATGCTGTCTCTCAGGGAAAGTGTGAGCATGCATGACTGATGACTTTTCCCTCTTGTCCTCCACATCCAGCCCAGCTGTCCAGGAGGGTGGGGGGGCCACACCTCTCCCACCTCCCAGATGGCTGCAGGGAACCCATCAGCACTGGCGCACGTATTTGGACCTGGTGCGCCAGCACATCTCGGCCCTGCAAGGGATGCAGGAGACATGTAATCAGAGGATGCAGGCAGAGACAGAGCGGTGCAGTCGCTTGCTGGACGAGTTTGTGCAGCAGCTGTGGGAGAAAAATCAAATAACTCCAATTGTGTCTAAGGAGGGACTGTGCAGGAAATCAAAACTCTCTAACAGAAAACTGCTGTAAGGGTTAAAAGTTTTCCGGGCCTCTCTCCCTGTAACAGAGAGAAATCATCTTAACTCTAATCAAGACCCTTACAATGCGTATCTCAACTTCATGGAGACTCCTAGTCTGTCACAAATTGTCATGTAAACTCTTATCTTTGTCACAGTTTGCCTTGTAGACTCCTCACTCAGGTTCTCATGTGCCTTTGTTCTGTAAAACTTACTTCTAGCACACCTGGTGTGAACAGAAATGTCTTAGAGTACTTCTGCTGAGACTTTGATATGTTAAAGAAAACAATCAACAACTAAACTGTCTGAACACACTGTATAAAGGATCCCAGAAACTCTCTCTCAGGGCTGCTGCTGCTCTCACTCTGGTAGCTGTCAGCCTGCATGCATAATAAAATTTTCCTTTTGGATTTCTCTCCTGCCTCACTGGTTTGACCTCCAGCCTCGGACCCTTCTGGGGACTCTGTACCCCAGGGGAGCGAGATTTCCCCAACACAGCGCACTGCTATTTGCACTGCTATCCGGGAGGCCATAGCCTTCCCCGGTCCTGTGTCTGTTCCTGCTCCTCCTGCTCAGCCTGCCCTCCCCCCACACCAGCTCCCCCACCCCTCTCCTCACCCCCCTGACCCTCCTTCACCCGCTGCCATCCCAGACTCAGGTACAGCCGCACCTCCTGCCCAGCCCCAGCCCGCACGCGCAGCCATCTCCAAGCAGGCCTCCGCAGCCAGGGTGGCAGGGGCTCGTCATCCAGGTGGCACCCTCAGCTCTGAGCCTCCCTCCTCCCTTCCAGCTTGACATCCCCCTTCCCAGAGTCAGTAAGGGAAGCACTTTACTTTGTTAACAAACAATTTATTTTTGGGAGTGGTTTGTGGCCTGTTTGGGAAGGTCACCGGTCTGTCACAACCTGTCTCTGTTCTCAGTGTGAATGTGGGGCTGGGAGGGGCTTTGGACGGGGGGGGGAAGGCACTGGAGGCATGGGGCAATCCCACATTTGGAAGGCCTTGGGGAAACTCATTGGGCTCCTTGGGAGAATCACTCCCTCAGGGCTTCCCGAATGCGCAATCCGAGCTGGAGGGCTTGCCGGATGGCAGCTGTCCGGGGCTGCTCAAAGTGCCTCCCCTCCAAAGCAGCTCGTGTCCCCCATGCTGGAAGGAAGGCCGCCTCTTTTCTCTCCACTAGGTTGTGCAGCACATAGCATTCAGCAACCACATCGGGGATGTTGTGTTCCCCCATGTCCAGCCGAGCGAGAAGGCATATAAACCTGCCCTTCAGACGGCCAAAGGCGCACTCCACCTCCAAGCGAGCCCGATTCAGGCGAGAGTTAAAGAGGTCCCTGCTCGCATCCAGGTGTCCAGTGAATGGCTTCATGAGCCAGGTCATAAGGGGGTTCACCATGTCAGCCACAATGCACGTAGGTATCTGCACATCCCCAACTGCATAGTTTCACGCCAGAAAGAATGACCAGCCTGCAGGCTGCGGTACAGGTATGAGTTCCGGAAGATGCGGGCATCGCGTGCCCGGCCTGACCGCCCGACGCAAATGTCTGTGAATTCTCCCCAACACAGTGAAAAGCAGAAAAAAACCCTGAACCTGAAAATAAACTGCTGTGGTGTCCGAGGAAGCAGGGCAACCAGAGCAAGCACTGCAGCAGCTTTGCTTTCCCTCCAGGAGGTAGGCAAGCCAGAAGCAGGAGCAGAGCAACGGCTGTCCGGGGGATCCCTTTAAGCACACGTCTCTGCAAAGGGCAGGCAGCAACACCTGGAAATAAAGGCTGCCCCCATGCCCTGCCAGAAGCACTTCTGGGTGCCTTTTTTTTTTTTGAAAGAGCATCTGGCAGTCTGGACGCTCTTTTTCAAAAAAGCTGATAGCATGATGCGGAGCAAAAAAATCAATCTAGAAGCTTTTTCAACAGAGGCTTTTTCGAAAAATACTTTAGAAAAGGCCTCTGTTGAAAAAGGCGTGTAGTTTAGACACACCATCGGCGGCCATTTGCTGATAGACAGGCACAAATCTCTAAGGGTGTGTCTCCACTACAAAGTTAATTCGAACAAACAGCCATTAGTTGGAATTAACTTTAATAGTGGCTATGCATACAAACCGCTAGTTAGAATTTAAATCGAACTAGCGGAACGCTTAATTTGAACTAGGCGTTACTCCTCGTAGAGTGAGGTTTACCTAGTTCGAATTAAGTAGTTCGAATTAAGGGCTGTGTAGCCACTTAATTTGAACTAGTTGGAGGCTAGCCCTTCCCAGGTTGCCCTGGTGGCCACTCTGGGCCAAACCAGGGAAACTTTTCTGCCCCCCTCCCGGCCACGGTCTGGCTACAGTGCTCGTGCCAGTTGCAAGCCTGCCAGCACCCAGCCAGCAGACCCTGCACCTGGCACGGCATGAGCCAGCCACCGGCTGCCACCCAGCCCTCTGCCTCTTCCCAGGACCAGGCCAATGGCTCCCAGGAGCCTGCCCGGGGCTGCAAGAGGCGGGCGCCCGCCTGGTCTAGTGCGGAGATTGTGGACCTCATCAAGGTTCGGGGGGAGGCCTCCAACATCCACGATCTCCACACTAGGCACAGGAATATGGCCATCTAGGGCAGGATAGCTGCCAGCCTGGCCACCAAAGGTCACATGTGAACCCATGAGCAGGTTTTCATGAAAATCAAGTTGGTCCAGTGAGATTCCCGGCCCTGAGCTTAGAACATAAGAACGGCCATACTGGGTCAGACCAAAGGTCCATCTAGCCAAGTAGCTTGTCTGCCGACAGGGGACAGCACCAGGTACCCGGAGGGGATGGACCTAAGACAATGACCAAACGATTTGTCTCGTGCCATCCATCTCCAGCCTTCCACAAACAGAGGCCAGGGACACCGTTCCTACTCCATGGACCCAACCTCCCTGAATTTATCTAACTTCTCGTTAAACTCTGTTATAGTTCTAGCCTTCACAGCCTCCTGTGGCAAGGAGTTCCATAGGTTGACTATGTGCTGTGAGAAGAACTACTTTTGCTTATTAGTTTTAAGCCTGCTGTGCATTCATTTCATTTGGTGTCCTCTAGTCCTTCTATTATGAGAACTAATGAAGAACTTTTCTTTATTCACCCTCTCCATACCACTCATGATTTTATAGACTTCTATCATATTCCCCTCAGTCTCCTCTTTTCTAAGCTGAAAAGTCCCAGTCTCTTTAGCCTCTCTTCATATGGGACCTGTTCCAAACCCCTAATCATTATAGTTGCCCTTTTCTGAACCCTTTCCAAAGCCAAAATATCTTTTTTGAGGTGAGACCGCATCTGTACACAGTGCTGAAGATATGGCGTACCATAGTTTTATACTTCCTCCTTCCCCTGGCTTCCCCCTTCCAGCTCCGTCCTCCCAGGTTTCCACCTCCCCTCTCTCCCACCACCTTTTCCCAGTCTCCCCAGAGGTTAATCCCCACCCCTCAGTTTTCAAAAATAGAAACTCTCTTTATTTAACACACGTGTTAATGATGTATTTTTTACATCAGGAAGGGGGCTAGGGAAGGGTAAGTGGAAGGAGGTTAGGGAGGAATGGGGCACGAGCCCCTGATGGGGAGGACTGGGGTGGCTCTGCGGGCTCCTCGGGGTGGAAGCTCTCCTGCAGGGCCTCCTGGATCCTGACAGCCTCCCAATTGATCCCCTTGGATGGCAGCCTGCGGCAAGTGCAGCCGGGCTGATGGCCAAGTGCTTTGATGTGCCTCCAAGACAGGACTGCTTTGCTGTCCCTCATCAAGGTAGACAAGCAAGTGGGGAACCCTGAGAACTGTCTGTCCCGGGTGGGGGTCGGGTTCCTTTAAGCACAACCCTCGGCTAGCAGCTCCACACTCTAAGTCCTAATCTGATGCCCTGCAGGCACTGGTTCTGGCCAGCCTTAACTTCGGTTCAGGGTCCACTCAATGTGGATATGCTATTTCGATTAGCAAAATGCTAATTCAAATTAGTTTTTAGGTCTAGATGCACTAATTTGAATTAGCTTAGTTCGAATTAACTAATTTGAATTAAGTTAGTTCCAATTAGTGCTGCAGTGTAGCCATACCCTAAGGGTGTGTCTACACTGTACCATTTTTCTGGAATAAGGGACATTATTCTGGCAGAACAACAGTAGCATCCACACTGCAATTGCGTTATTTCAAAAGAAAATTGAAACAATGGAGGGCTTATTCCTCATGGAATGAGGTTTACCAGTGTCGGAAAAACGCCTCTTCTGAAAAAGCTTTTTCAGCAGCGGGTGAGCGAGTGGACGCTCCACTGCTGCTATGTCAAAATAGCACCTTATTCTAAAGTTAGTCCTTTCCAGTGCATCCTGGGGCGCTAAATCGAGATAGAGCGTCCACACTACCGGGAAGCCTCAAAATTAGTCTGAGATAAGCTCCCCTAATGTAGATGTGCTATTTCCAAAATCAGCTTTTCCAGAAGATATCTTCCAGAATAGCTTTCTCCGAATGAAACTTGCGGTGAAGACATACCCTTAGGGTATGTTTACACGGCAGGCTTATTTCAAAAAGCACTTAGCGATTTCAAACTAAAGCTCCACACTGATTGGATGCAGAATTGTATTTAAGGCCACTCAGAACCACTTCAGGCAGGGCTTCTGGTCAGCAATTACTTCTGGGAGCTGCTGCTTGAGGCTATCTGAGACCCTTTCACCTGGCAGGGCAGGCTCGTGGGCCCATCCCATCCACCCTGGGAGCGGCCAAACAGCCAACATAGACCCCCCCCAGGGATGGAGCTGGCTCCCACATTAGGAAGGCAGGAGAAGGGACCCACTGAAGGCAGGGAGACAGAGTGGGATCTCCAGTGAACTCAGGGATAGGGCAGGGATTTGTCTGGGGAGCACAGAATGGTGGGCTTGATCCCACCCCCCTCTGCCCACACCATCAGTGGCTGGGCAGACAACACCATCTGCCTCAGGGATGGGCCTAGGTCCTGTGTTAGAGAAGCGGGATAAGGGACCCTCTGAAGGTAGCAAAGTGACACCCCCCCCTCCCCTGTACAACCATTTCTCGGGTGCTTCTCCTTTCCCTGGAGGGACAGCAAAGCCTTAGCTCTGACTGCTCCGGTTGCCTTTGTGGACACCTCAGCTTGCCAATCGTGGAGCTAGAGCTGCCTCTGGGCACTCAACGGCCCTTAGCTATTGTGCTGCAGTTTCTACAGGCTGCCGTCCTGGCCATGCAGGAACGCAACCAGCAGCTGATTGTCCGGGAGCGCAGCTCTTCCAGCTGCACCACACTGTGCACCGCCGCTTCTTGCGCTGGAGACTAGTTCTGACTGGTGGGACCGGCTCGACATGGAGCTCTGGGATGACCAACAGCGGCTCCAGAATTTCTGCACGAGGAAGGAGACCTTCCTGGAGCTGTGTTCCTGGCTCTCCCTTGCCCTCACACGATGGGACACGCATGCGACCCACATTCCCCTCTGGAGAAGCAGGTCACCATTGCCGTGTGGAAGGTCACCACGCCGGACAGCTACCGATGTGTCGGGAATCAGTTTGGTGTGGAAAAGTCGACCGTCAGGGCCCACGTCATGCAGGCGTGGCGCTCTCCAGCTAAGGTCCTGGAAGGGGTGTGTGAAGTGCTGGAATGGGGAATCCTAGGGAAAGGGTGGTTGGGGGTGATGGAGAAGCCCCTTTCCCAGGCAATTTTTCAGTCCCACCCTCACACAGCCCTGCCAGGGATAGGCTACGTAGGGGGTGGCTCCTGATATGTGTGGGCAGGGAAGGGGTGGGCTGGGGGACCTGCACAGGGCTCAGGCACCCCAGTGATTCTCTGTTTGTTGGTCTCCTGCTACAGGTGGTGCGGTGTGATGGTGTGTCGGGGAGCCCCCAACCCTGCACCCCCATCCACAGCCAGATGTGTCTCTTGGCCAGCCAGTAGAGTTAAAGGGTTTATTTCTTCTCAGCGACACAGCATAGCATAGGAGAGATGTTAACACAGGAGCAAGGACAGACAGCTTTATTCCTCTCGAGGGGAAGGGGCTTCACTCCCTTTCTTGGTCTAAAACATCCTCACTCCATCTAGCCCAGCCGAGACTAACTCAACTCCCAGGCCCTACCCCCCCAGCCTGATGGCCGACCCCGCCGCTCTTCTTTTGTCTCACCCTCTGGGAACAGCCTTGTTATCTGCTCAGGCTGAGACTTAGGTGTCTGGGGCCAATACACATGAGGAGTGACTCATTGGGAATCACACATAACAACACAGCCAGGAGGGAACACTGGGTTACAAAGTAGACAGCACCTGCACTATGTCACATGCGGGCCATCGACACCATCCAGCTGCTCAGAGTCATCCACCTCAGCAACACGGAACCGTGTGGTAGTGATATTATTGACGGCACCCACATCCCTGCCCAAGTGCCAACTACGCCGACTACCAGGCATCTATGTATATAAACCACGAGGTTACTTCTCCATGGTCCCACAGGCCCTCTCAACCACCGTGGGCAGTTTACCGACATTTTCTTAGGCTGGTCGAGGAAGACACGTGACGCTTACATCTTCTGCGACTCCAGAGTCTTCCAGAAGCTGGAGGCAGGCAGTTTATTTCCTGACCTCATCATCAGGGTGGGGGATGTGTACATGCAACTGTGCATTGTGGGGGATGTGACCTACACGCTGTTGCCCTGGCTCACGAAGCTTTACACCGGACACCTTGACCCTAGCAAGGAATGCTTCAATTCCCGGCTTGGCCTGGCCCGCCCTGTAGTGGAGGGTGCCTTTGGGTGTCTCAAGGTGAGGTAAATATATGGAGCTATAAATAGGTATAGCTCCATATATATATTTATATTAATCTCATAGACCTGGAAGGGACCTTGATAGGTCACTGAATCCAGTCCCCTGCCCTCGTGGCAGGACCAAGTACCATCCCTGACAGATTTGCCCCAAATCCCTAAATGGCATCCTCAAGGATTGAATTCACAACCATGGGTTTAGCAGATCAATGCTCAAACCACAGCTATTCCTCCCCCCATAGGTTGAGATGTCTTGTCACCCGGCTGGATGTTGGGGAATGGAACATTCTCCCAAGTTGTGGCCAGTGTTCTGTGCTCTACAATATTTGTGATCCGAAGGGGGAGGTGTTCCTCCTGGGCAGAGGGTGGGGGGGGGAGCAAAGGCAGGCCAGGTCAGCAGGCCCTTTGAACAGCTGTGCACAGCTGCCATTCAGCAGGCTCATCAGGTGGGGGTGCACATCCGGGAGGCCCTGAGGGAAAGTTTATCGCAAGGACCCCAGTGACACGCTCCCCAGGACCTCCCCACTAGGGGCCTGTGCCTTGCCCCTCTTTGCCTTTCCTCTCTTAATCGTCCCCCTCCTCCCCTGCAGAGACAATAAAACTGACATTGACCCCAAATAAAAAACACACCCAGTTTATTGTTTCCAAAAAACAAAGTAACTGGAGAGGGGCTGGGGAAAGAATCTGGGAGAGGAAAGTGGGTGGAGGGAGAACCTTTGAGGGTGAAGGAGGGGTAAAGAGAGTCTCAGAGTTCTACAGAGTACTTGAAATAAGATACACAATTAAGATACACAATTTGTATAGCTCAATCTCAATGCTATTTCAAAATGGCTTATTTCATCATTTGGCGCCGTCTACGTGATGCCAAATTTCAAAATAAGGTGCTCTAAGAAAACGTCCCTTTCGCCTCATAGAATGATATTTACAGGGACTTTGGAATAATGAATCCAAAAAAACCAAGTTTGCTGTGAAGATGAGGGATTGATATTTTGGGATTCTTGGGTATATGGAAATAGCCAAACATTACAGCTACACTGCACTGCTATGTTCACACTGGGGAATTAAGGTATTTTGGGTATTTTCAAATAAAGTATTTGAAAATATTTTTCAAAATAGTGTGTTCCCACAACAGGGAAGCATCAAAATTTGAGAGAGGTAAGTGCCCTTAGTAAGGACATGCTACTTTGACTCAAAGTATGTCTACACTACACACTTATTTTGGCAGGTTATATTCTGAAATAGATGTTTTAGAATATGCTATTTTGAAATAGCATTTCCCCATTACAGAGAAGCCTTGTAATTACTCTGAGGCAGGATGTGCTACCTTGATTTAGAGCCCCAGGAAACACTAGAGCATAATTACTTTAATGGCCCTAGGAAGGAGCTATTTGTAAATAGCGACAGTGGAGCATACACAATATTGCTATTTAGAAATAGCAATTTCAACAATGGCATTATTCTGGAACAATAAACTCTCATGTCACAAAAAATAAGAAGCCTGTTATTCTGAAATACGTTCAAAATAACGGGCTTCCCCTCTGGATGCTCACGTTACCACTTTTCTAAAGTGATGTCTTATAGACGTGCTGTTAGTTACTCCCCAGTGCTTCCTGGGACTCCATTTTGAGTGACTGTGGGGAGTACTTACTTTGTTATACAGCACAAGCCTTACATTGAAATAACAATCTTTTTTATTGGGAAATAAGATCATCTGAGCATATACACTGAATCCATGTCAATTTAAAACAGGAAATATTATTAGGGTAGAAATGCCCCATTCCGAAATACCTGCCCTTAGCAGAGCAACAGTGACACTCGGTGGGCACCGGCGGTAATGCACGTATAATTCTGCAGCGCCTCCACAGTGACACTCGGTGGTCATTGCCGGTAATGCACGTGTAATTCTGCAGCGCCTCCACAGTGACACTCGGTGGTCATTGCAGGTAATGCACGTATAATTCTGTAGCGCCTCCACAGTGACACTCGGTGGTCATTGCAGGTAATGCACGTATAATTCTGCAGCGCCTCCACAGTGACACTCGGTGGTCATTGCCGCTAATGCACGTATAATTTTGCAGCTCCTCCACAGTGACACTCGGTGGCCATTTGCGGTATTGCGGGCACAATTCTCTAAGGCTGTGTCTAGACTGTGTACATTGGCACAAGAGGGCTTTTTCCCAAGCCGGAGCGTCACTGTTCTTGCACAAGAACATGGACAATCTTATAGTAGATCGTCAGTGTTCTTGTGCAAATTCTCACAGGCAGTTTAGACAGCTGCCAAGATTTTGTGCAAAAGCGGCCACTTTTGCGCAAAATCTTGCCAGTCTAGATGCACCTTTAGGCTACGTCTAGACTGGCATGATTGTCCGGAAATGCTTTTAATGGAAAAATTTTCCGTTAAAGGCATTTTCAGAACTGAACATCTAGATTTGCAAGAATGCTTTTACGCAAAAAGTGCTTTTGTGGAAAAGCATCTGTCCAATCTAGATGTGCTTTTCTGCAAAAAAGCCCCAATCGCCATTTTCGTGTTCGGGGCTCTTTTGTGGAAAACAAATCTGAGCTGTCTTCACTGGCCCTTTTGCTCAAAAGGGAGCAGAATAGTATTTCTGCAAGAAGCACTGATTTCTTACAGTAGGAAGTCAGTGCTTTTGTGGAAATTCAAGCGGCCAGTATAGACAGCTGGCAAGTTTTTCTGGAAAAGCGGCTGATTTTTCCAGAAAAACTGGCCAGTCTAGACACATCTCTGGGGAATAGTTATTTCAAAATAACAGGCCAATTCACGCTCACTCAATTTGTCCTGTGTCTGTTGCTAGTTGTCCTCCACGTACACTCAGTTTCCTCAGACTGGGCCTCCGGTTTGGGCAAGAGTAAGGGGTCTGGCTCTGGGTGAGATTTTTGAGGTGTGTGGGTTGGGGCAGGGTTTTGTGGTGTGGGAAGGGGTGAGGGGTTTTGTGTTTACCTCCACTGTCTCGGGCCCATGGGACATTTGAAATGGAATGGCTCCTAGGTAATTGCTACCTTTGTCCTTTTCCAGTGGTGCTGGGGTGGGTGGATGGGTGTGTGTAGGGCTGGGTTGCCTTTAGAACTGAGCACTCGCCTAGCAGCTGCTGTTCCATACTTGGCCACCCATGTTCTAATTTGTGTCAGGATTGAGGTCTGAGACCTTTGTGTATGAAAATTAAGTATTGGGGGAGGCAGTGGGGTCTAGAGGAGATGGGGGGAGGGAGCCTGAAAGGAAGTGTTGGCCAGTGCTGAACCTCACATCATCAGAGTACAAGTTCTCACAGGTTGCCATTTGCCCATCATATTGGCTCTGGGGGGCATGGTGGGTTTCTTGTTTGTATCAGGTGGCCTGGCACTATAACAGGGAACGACCCCCCCCCCTTCATCTTGAGAATGAGGCAGCGTGTATCCTCTCTGGCACCAGCCAAGTAATGTTTCCTACACTCTTCATATACTCCAGTTCAAACACCCTCTTCACTACATCTAAAGTAGCTATTTCAGCACCCAGTAGCTATGTACACCCTGAGAAACCCTATTTCAGGTTCCTAAAAGGAAAACCTTGCCCCCAGAAAAGGGGGTGACTGTAGCCTCACCTGGTCACAGAGTTTGAGTCTGTGGAGATTAGTATTTGTTAGGAGAACAGATGATAAATGCCTCAGCATGAGCTGCTCTTGCCGCCGCTAATGTAGAAATGAAGTAAAGGGAGTCTGTGGCCTATGAGTCTGCATTTATACCTTCCTTTGGCCTGCAAGGCATGCTGGGATATTGAGGGGCGGAGCTTACGGTAGCATTTAAGCTGGGCATCTAGGCCCAGGGAGTCATTCAGCTTTGGGTTGCTTTGAGGAGGTGTAGCTAGGTACTCCTACGATCATGGTGAGTGTTGATATTGGGTAGATATTGGGTAATGCTGGGCTGTATTTTTGGTTAAAGTACCATTCTTCTGTTCTCATTTTTGTATTGTGATTTAATTGCATTTTATGTTATTTGTAGTGTATTTAATGCATGCGGGAAGATGATACGGGGAATTGTTTCCGATAGCCATTCTGCAAAACACACATCATTAGCATCGATAGGATTTCTAGAGTGTCTGCTGCAGAAGCATAGCAGTTTTCTGGCTGGGTTAGGCAGGGGCTGCTCTGAGACTACTGTAACGTGTAATGCAAGTTCTCTCTGATTCATTGTACTCGTGGGGCTTTAGATAACTGAACGTGAAAGAAAAGGGGAAAAAAATATAGCTGAAGTTAGCAATCAGGTTTGCAGTCGGGTTTTATTTGCATTTGCAAGTATCGTCCAATTTTGTATGGATGGGTGTTGTCATTTTCAAGATGCGTGAATATTTTTATGCATTTTTCTCGTAGTGCCGTAGGTCTGTGAGTCCTCGACTACCGAGGGGAACGAGACATCGAGAGGGGAAACGCCTGTCAAATCATCCTAGTTAAGTATCTGCCAAAGGGTTTGATGACGAGAAGCATTCCTGCGGTTGCGTTTTCTCGTTTTTGTACAGAAGCTCTCTAAACGGTGACCGTCGCTAATGGGAGTAGGAAAGGCATGCGGGTGGAAGGTCATTGTAGGAAGGGACCATGCATTTCCTCTGGAGGAAAGGGTGTTTCTGGGCCAGTGACCCATCTGTAGCTAGAGATGCTCCACTCTCAGTTTCCTGTCTGTTACACTGCACTGGGCTTGCATAATCGGTCACTGCTACTTTTTTCTTTCATCCTCTTCCAGGTGTCGGTTTTTTGCAGAGCACGAGAGCATCTTAGTTAACGATGGGCTACTGTGGCAGCGAGAGAGGGAGGATGAGCAGGAGTATGTAGAAGCGTAGCCATTTTCCGTGTCCTCAAAAGCGATCGAGGGGGTGCGGCAGCGGGGCACGGGGATTGTACTTTGTAAAAGAAATGTCTTTTGTTAATGAAGCAGTAGGCGGTTGAAGTTTGCTCATGGGCAAGAACGGTACCGGATGCGGATGCCGGTCGTCACGTTCCACGGAGGATTGTGACCATTCGTTCATTTGTCCGGGAAGACGTCACCGACCGAGGGACGACGACGTACGAGAGCGATGGCCTGTAGACAAAGGAAAAGAAGACCTCGAGAGCAGGAGGGGACATCAAAGTTAAGCGTCTTTCCGAGAGTCAGACGGTCAGAAGGATTTGTGAGGCTGAGGTTCATTGTTTAGGAACGGAAGTCCTGTCACACATGGCTATTGTCAAGAGGGATGGGAGCGGGGAGGTCATTATACGGAGGAAGTGAGTATTTCTCCCGAGAGAGCGATGCGCATGTTGTAGTAAAAACTAAGTGTGCTTCTTCCCCTCCATTGCTTAAGCTCGAAACAGCAGGTATCATTTAGCTGATTGCGTATGTCTTAGAAGCTGCTAAACTTTCTGCCAGGGAACTGAGTAAACTTGCAGTGACCAATCACGTTGCGACATGCTGACCAGAAGGAATGTGAAATCTATAAAAGTTTCAGCTCAGGCAATGCTCAAGGTCGACCTTGCTTTGAGCACTGAGCTCCTCGGCCCAACTTGTTTGCAAACAATAAAATAGAGTTGGACCCAGCCTGAAAGTGTGACTCTCTTTTTGAGCTAATTTGAACTAGCCTGCAGGGGATGAAACTAGCAATTTATGCAACAATGTCACTAGAGATGCACTGGGTTTGCACAAGCGATCACCGCTATCTCTGTCTTTGGTTCTATATGCAGTTGTGGTTTTCTGAGGCAGATGCGAGCGTCCTAGCTAGCGAGAGGCCCCAGTGGGGTGGGAAATGTGGAGGGCTATGTTCAGGAAGCGAGTTGCATCTTTGTCATAGATACAAATGCGTCAGGGGTCTTTTGGACTCTCGGTTATTTTAGCAAACGGAGAGCGATAACATAGCATCGTCGCTTTTAGCGATAATGCAGAATTTGTTGTTGATGTGCCACAGGAGGATTTGAGTACAGAGCCGAGGGAGCGAGGCACGGCAAGTCCATCCCGTTCAGTCCTTGTGGTTTGAAGCAACGGAGACACAAGCGGAAGCGGCATAACCAGTGGCGTCCGTGAGGTAAGTGTTAAGTTAGAGCTTTGAGCGCAGCCTCGAGCAAGGGAACGTGGCCTTTGCCGCGTTAGGTGCGGCGGGCTAATTGTGAAAGGGTCCTCGGCTAATTACATAAGTTAACTCGGATGCTGTTTTTCCACGCCTGTTGCCGCTTCTAAGGCGGCGTGCCGTCGTCACGTACGATCGAACGTGTCGAGTTTTGTCATTTTCTTTGAACAGATTGCAGACGTGCAATGTAGGCGTGGAGATGCGTCGGTATTATCGGAAGCATGGGAATAACGGTGACGAGGGCCGTGCGGAACGTGCGTGGTGCGGGGTGAGTGTCATGATACTAGCGTGGCGAGGGGTCTCGTGACGTGCGATTCTCGATGTAGTTATTTAAGGGTTTGTGTGGGAATGGGACAGTCATGTTGAAATAGATGCCATTTTATAAATGTAACTGGCTTACAATAGTCTTTAGCGCATAGGCCATTTGTCACGTCAAGTTTTTGTCATCGTTGTAGGTTCTGCATCCAGAAGATATCTAATTTGGAGAATCAGCGATGCAGTTGGCAAGCGGGGGAATTTTTTCCCTCACGGAAGAGGATTTGATTTCACATTTGCAAGTTAAGTATGGCCATCGATCGGGGTGTTTGTTTGTTGCGCGTGCTCTGCGTTTCACTTGGGAAACGTGGTTCACTGGGTGCACGTCACTGGGGAAATTCACATGTGTTTTTTGGAAGCGAAGGTTTGCATTTGTCATACGTGCCTTAACCCTGAGATTTGTTTTTCATTTCCATAGGAAGCGTTCCCTGTCGGTGCGATGTGACGATTTCTCCATGACCGGAGAAGAGTTTGGCGTGTCTTTGTCGGTTTGGAAGATGAAGAGTTTGCATAGGAATCACTTTCAGATTTGCAAGTTAAGTACGGTCCCGATCAGGGTTTTGTTTGTTGTGCGTGCTCTGCGTTTTGCTTGGGAAATGCGGGTCACCGGGTGCATGTCACTGGGGAAATTCACATACATAATGTAGCATGTGTGTTTTGGAAGCGAAGGTTGGCGTTTGTTGTACGTGCCTTAACTGTGAATTGTTTTTCATTTCAATAGGAAGTGTTCTCCATTGTTGTGATCTGAAGATTTCTCCGTGAGCGGAGAAGAGTTTGGCGTGTCTTTGTCGGTTTGGAAGATGAAGAGTTTGCATAAGATTCACTTTCAGATTTGCAAGTTAAGTACGGTCCCGATCAGGGTTTTGTTTGTTGTGCGTGCTCTGCGTTTTGCTTGGGAAATGCGGGTCACCGGGTGCATGTCACTGGGGAAATTCACATACATAATGTAGCATGTGTGTTTTGGAAGCGAAGGTTGGCGTTTGTTGTACGTGCCTTAACTGTGAATTGTTTTTCATTTCAATAGGAAGTGTTCTCCATTGTCATGATCTGAAGATTTGTCTGTGAGTGGAGAAGAGTTCCGTGTGATTTTGCCATTTTTGAAGATGTAGAGTTTACATAGGATTCGATTTCACATTTTCAAGTTAAGTACGGTTCTCGATCAGCGGTTGGATTTTGTTGTGCGTGCTCTGAGTTTCAGTTGAGCAATGTGGTTCAGTGGGTGCATGTCACTTGGGGAAATTCAGCTGCGGTATGTTGCACATATGCGTGTTTTCCAAGCCGAGGTAGTTTGTGTTTGTCGTGTGTGCCTTAACCGTGAGAATTGTTTTTCATTTCCATAGGAAGCGTTCCCTGTTGGTGTGCTCTAAAGATTTCTCTGTAAGCGGAGAAGAGTTTGGCTTGTCTTTGCCAGTTTGGAAGATTTGCTTTCAGATTTTCAAGTTAAGTATGGTCCTCGATCAGGGCTTTTGTTGTGTTTTTGTATTTCACTGGGTGCATGTCGCTGCGGAAGTTTACCTGTGCTAGATTGTATAGAGCCCTTTTGCAAGCTGAGGTGGTTTGTGTTTTGTTGTACAGGCCTTAACTGTAAGAATTGTTTTTCATTTCTATAGGAAGCGTTCTCCATCGGTACCATCTGGAGATTTGTCTGTTATCAGAGAGGAGTTTGGTGTGTCTTTGCTGGTTTTGAAGATGTAGAGTTTGCATCGGATTTGCTTTCAGATTTCCAAGTTAAGTATGGTTCTGATCAGGGGTTGTGTGAGCTGTGCATTTTGCTCGGGAAAATGTATTTCACCGGGTGCCTGTCACTGGGGGAAATTCACTCGCACTACACCGTATATGTGTGTTTTTTGGAAGCGGAAGCGGCTCGAGTTTGTCGTATGGGCATTAACCGTGACAATTGTTTTGTCTTTCTGTAGGAAGTCTTCCTCTTTGGTGTGATCTGAACATTTCTACGTGGCTGGAGAAGAATTTGGCGTGCCTTTGTTTGGAAGATGTGGAGTTTGTGTATTTCTCGCTTTGTGATTTGCAGTGTTCTCTTGTCTTGATGGCTAGTACCAAAGTTCTGAGTTGGCATTGTTAATATTTTCACAGTCCCAATTGGTAGATATGTCAAGTTCATGTACCAAAAATTCAAAATAAATGAAGTTGGTGGTTATTGTGTGTGTTCTAGCCATCAAAGTAACGAGAGGGCACTGTAATGTGCTGTATGTGTTTTTGTTTTGGAGTGCTGTATCATTTGATGTATTGTCATGCATTTGATGTATTGGAGTGCTGTATCATTTGATGTATTGTCATGCATTTGATGTATTGTAAGTGCTGTATTTCTAAGAGTGTAATGTGTAGTTTGAGTCTTGGTGAGATGACTCATTTTGTCATCCAAGTCATAAAGTGCATCATCACTGCAGTGATGATAAACCCTGATGCAGTGCAGTCAAACAGCCGCAAGGCTGACTTTTTTTTTAAACTGTCAGCCTTCCGGCTGTTTCGCTGCACTGCATCAGGGTTGGGACTGTCCCGGACAGTCTTTGACTTAACTTTTTTGACAAGACGGTGCTAAGGAGGAACCATGCTGGCTGTTTGCCAGGCGACACGTGGTCAACTCTGGATCACAAAGGCTAGAGACGCGGGCCAAGATATTGTAGAGGAGAGGTTTTGATATGAGAAGGTATTGCTTGCAGTGTATGTTCACCATGTCATGTAAGACTCTGAAAATGGAACATTATTATTGTTCATGTCATAGGACTTGTCCAGTATTGGTCACAGTCCAAATGTGTAAGCTGTTGCTGTAAAAGGAAGCCATTTTGTTGCCAAATAAACTTGATGTGAAATCCTCTTGTGGTGTCATTCTCTGTACCCTGGAAAGACCTGAGCCAGGGTTTGGGCTTTAGGGTTTGGGCTTTAGGGTTTGGGCTTTAGGGTTTGGGCTTTAGGGTTTGGGCTTTAGGGTTTGGGCTTTAGGGTTTGGGCTTTAGGGTTTGGGCTTTAGGTTTTGGGCTTTAGGGTTTGGGCTTTAGGGTTTGGGCTTTAGGGTTTGGGCTTTAGGGTTTGGGCTTTAGGGTTTGGGCTTTAGGGTTTGGGCTTTAGGGTTTGGGCTTTAGGGTTTGGGCTTTAGGGTTTGGGCTTTAGGGTTTGGGCTTTAGGGTTTGGGCTTTAGGGTTTGGGCTTTAGGGTTTGGGCTTTAGGGTTTGGGCTTTAGGGTTTGGGCTTTAGGGTTTGGGCTTTAGGGTTTGGGCTTTAGGGTTTGGGCTTTAGGGTTTGGGCTTTAGGGTTTGGGCTTTAGGGTTTGGGCTTTAGGGTTTGGGCTTTAGGGTTTGGGCTTTAGGGTTTGGGCTTTAGGGTTTGGGCTTTAGGGTTTGGGCTTTAGGGTTTGGGCTTTAGGGTTTGGGCTTTAGGGTTTGGGCTTTAGGGTTTGGGCTTTAGGGTTTGGGCTTTAGGGTTTGGGCTTTAGGGTTTGGGCTTTAGGGTTTGGGCTTTAGGGTTTGGGCTTTAGGGTTTGGGCTTTAGGGTTTGGGCTTTAGGGTTTGGGCTTTAGGGTTTGGGCTTTAGGGTTTGGGCTTTAGGGTTTGGGC